>NW_028140727.1:0-17792 GCF_965202585.1 Thalia democratica | reverse complement strand
ACATGGCGGGCGGCGACTTGAAAGTGCTTTTCGAATTTCCCAAGGTTTATGACGTCACAGGACTCACTGTTGACTACACCGACGACAGGTAATGTATATAGATATAGTTATTTTTATCAATGTACAGTCTGAAAAATATTAACTTGTTAAAAAGGTTTATAAATTATTTCAATTATCTAGCACAGAGAAAAAAATAATTTTTGAAAGTTTAAAATGCAATAAAAAAATACTGTTGGTACTCTGTATATGTAAAAGGCTTTTTGGATTTATTTTATATATAAAAAAAAATTTCTAATTAATAAAATTTTCAATAAGCTTATTTTTAATTAACTTTCTTAGCTTTCTTATGCATTAAAACCGAGAAACGCAAGAAAAAATTTAAAACTCTAATTTAGCTTTGTTTTTTATTTGTAAACAGTAATTATTTTTACAAAATGTTTTTAAGTTTCCTAGTGTAAGTAAATTTTCATGTTTTTTTTTTAATGTATTCGACAGAATTTTGTATATTAAGCGCTTATGTTTGTAGTTAAGTTGTTTATTTTAAGTTTGTTATTAAACCAAATGGTAAATAAATAGTAATATGCACTAGATTTTTTTTTTACAGTTTTTTACATAAATTGCCAACTCGTTCTTTTAACAAACTTTAAAGAATAATAAAACTTATGAAAAATAACTGGCTCACACAACCATCCAAACCAAGTAATAAAGTTCAACCTTGTAGATTTTGAACTACTTAAAGTTCATCAAGTTAAGTGAGGCAGACTAATTACGCTTTAATGTGATTTTAAAACCAAAATTGGCGGAATGCACAACAACTTCGTAGTAGCCATTAAAGATGCTATAAATAAATAGTTTCAGTGTTTCTGTTTGTAAAACTCCATTTCCTTGTAACTTTTAGAAATTAAAGTTTTAAACAGAATTAAAAACCAATTATGACTGATAAATAAATACTTAAAAAAGCTATTTAAAAAAATCATACTAGTCCACCAGGTGATATTAATACGAATTTAGGTGAATTTTAAATTAAAATTAGTGATTTGCTGATTAAATTTGTGATATTCATTATTTGTGATATAAACATAAAAAAATTTTTTTTACAATTTTTATTACTAACACCAATTAAAATTTGAAATTTCACTCACGAATATGATCTAGCGAAAGACGATGTAAAGTAGTAGTCAAAATAAGTTTTAAAAAACAAATGTTTATAGTTAAAAAACTATTTTTATGCAAGTAATACTGATTAAGATTTTAAATACAAGTTGAAGACAACTTAAAAGTTTTTTCATAAATTAAAACAAGTTTTATTGAAAACTCTTGTACAAACTAACTTAATAAATTATTTTAGTTTAGTACTTTTGTTAAGGTTATCTTAAAAGAAAAATTTCAGCTTTACTTAATAATTTCTTAGCAGCGTTCTTGTGCAACATATCAAATTAAAGTTTCAAATTTACAATTTTCATCGCAACAGGCTGTATTGGACGGATTTCGATGGGGTAGGCGGTGTGGTTACCAGTAGCAACTTGGATGGTAGTAACTACGTCAAGCACTTCTACAGGCGGCAGTCGCAATTCTCACAAATCACTTCGTACAAGGTTTGTGTTGAACTTTTTGTTGAACTTGTTTATCAGACGATGTAAAGAAACATAAGGTATAAGCAAACTATTAGTTTATATAATTTCTGCAAACACGTTTAAAATTAGTTTTTTATTGTTAACACGTTAAAGTATTTTATTAACAACATTCTAGAAATAAATGGTTTTTTATCAATATAGTATCATGATAATTTTCAAAAAGAAATAATATGCGATATTTTACAACTAGAAAGTTAAAATGTTAGTATAAAATGTTAGTTGAATTTAACTTATTTTATTCTTAGTTCTTGTAAATATAAAAAAAAAATCATATTCTTTGAATTTTTACTTTGTAAAATAATTTTATTAGTATAAGTTACTGAACCTAAAGTTTTAATAGTAGTTTTTTGCGTAGATATTTTTACAACTATAAAATCTGCACAATTTGTCATACTTGAGACACTTAGTAGCTGTTACGAAATATTTTACTTATTAAAGCTGTGTCCAAATACATCCTTTTATCTAAATGAAAAGAATTAACTAACAATAAAAAGTATTGCTTGATAATTTTGACAATGTTACTGTAATATAAGCTGATGTATTATGACAGTAAGCTTACCACATATTATTATTAACTTTAAATTGTTCTCTCGTTTATAAGTCAATTTATTTTCAACGATAAATATTTATTAGACGCTTTTATACGGTTTATAAATATAAACAAAATATTTTATAATAAAATATATTTTATCACTGATTATTTAGTCTAATTTTTTTAAATTTTAAGGCGATCAAAAAACATATAGTTTTTGGGAACAAGTATTTATTTGACGCTTTTGTATTTACAGATGTAAAAGTCACGTATAAAACATACAAGCATATAAATTGTCAAAGCAATGTCTGTTGCGTATCTTTGCCTGTTGAACCAATGCCAATGAGGCAGCTTTAAACTTTGGTTCTATTTTGATGTTAAACAGCCTAGTTGTCATTTAATATGTGATTGAATAGTTTTAGTATACACCAACTTTAAAAAAAAATTTAACTATCAAAAAACATATATTAGAAAAAGATAGAAAAAAGTTTTTTTTGTTTATTATACAAAGTTGCACTTAGTTTACAAAACATGAGCCACTTAAACAAGACACAAAAAAAGAAAAAATATAAGTAAAAATGGAACAAATTCATATTTTAACAATTTAAAACGAAAAATACACATAAACAAAGTTATATTTATAATAATCTAAAGAAAAATTTAACTCATGTCTTAAAAAAGCAATAACTTGGTACACATAAAAATACTTTTTTATAATACTTATAAAACATAGCATACCAACAAAAAATCTTAGAAGTTTTGGTTTAAAATCTAAGCAGCTAGGATCCTAAAATGGTTTCTCTCAGAAAAAGTCGCCTTCAACAAGGATGGCAATAAACATCAGTTTTCGCAACCTTAATATTGAGATAACAGTTACTTGTTGCACTTGATGATAATGAAAGTTCAGAAAATTAAGTAGAATCAAAAGAAATAGGCTAACGGGGTGTTAGATGAACAAAAGGCTTTAAACTTTGGAACCAATGAACTTTTTCACCGCTTTTAGCTGAAACTTCGTATATCCAATCAGAGTGCACGACAATTCAAATTCGTACAACTCAAACTCTTTTTTTTTCAAAGGACCTTAATTCAAAAAGTAATGTACTTAAAAAAAACAAAATATATGTAAGTTTGCTTTGTAAATATATACAAGACTTTTTTTATCTTTGAAAATGTTTAAACATTTTTGAAGTATGGCTAAAATAAGCTTAAAAATATAGTTATTTTTAGTAAAGTAAATATTCAAACTTCTCCAAAAATAAAAAAATTATCAGTAGATTTTTATAATACCTACAAAGTAACTTTTTATTTTTCAAAAATACATTAATTTTTGGAATATGGTCTCTTAAATATTTCTTTAAGAATTTCAATTGTCGGAATTTGAATTGTCAGAATTTGAATTTTCATGTAACCATCCCATCACTTAGCTTCTAATCAAACGCCTTATGACGGAATTACAAATAAATAAACGCTAAATAAGCTGTTATAATTGTCGTTTGAAAAAAAGTAATAGTCGCAGAGATTCAAGTCAAAACCAACGCAGGCTTGCAATATGGTGTCATAAGAAGTTATTTCGAAGTTTTTTAAACCTCTTCAAAAAGGATCGGATATACAAAAATTAGCATGTTATTAAAGGACAAAAAGGTAACAGCTAGTTATGTTTGACATGCACAAGTATTAGAAAAAAAAAGCTTTTTAATAATATAATAAAATTAACAATACTAAATTTTGACCATTGCTTAATAGCATTAATTTCTATGCTGATATTTTACAAACACTTTACACGTTGTTTAGAAACTTGAAATAATAAAAAGTGTTTAAAATTGTTAAAATTATTTTATTATTCGTAGTGTCACGGTAAGCGGCGTATGTAGCTATAAAAAAATAAAACCCTTTAACACTTTTTTTCTATTATCCACCTAAAAAAAACGAAAAAAAAACGCTTAGCGCTTAATATAATCGTAGGTCTCTATTCGAAAAATTTCGAATTTTTCTAACTTTACCAACGTTTTTATCAAAACGATTTTGAACAGCAAATGATGGTCGTACACCAAGTTTCGTTTTTTTATCAACTTATTTTATTTGTTCTCGCAGCTTGCTCATCACTAAAACTTATAAATTTGGAGAACTATTAAAATTCATCACAATTTTCGCAGAAAATTTCAAAAATCTGTTTTTTTTACGACTTTTAATATTTTTTGTATTTTTTCTCAAGAGTTTTTAGTAACCCGCCTCTTTTTCACAGGAATACTTGTTTACTACCGAAACTTTTATTTTCACAGTACTTTCTATTAATCATTAACCTTTCCACGTAACTGCTTGTTGTTTTCCGAACTTATACTTTCACAGGAACTTTTATTAATTTGTCGCCTCTTTTAAAGACTACTTGTTTTTTACCGACATTTTTACACTTTCACAGGAATTTTTAATAAACTGCCAAATTTTCACAGGACTACTTGTTCGTGACGGACACGTACCCGTTCATCGACACCGAGGCGTCCCACACCGAGTGGAAGGAGGTCTACTACATCTGGGTGCTCAGGAAGCAGCCCGAGTTCAGCGACAAGCACTCCAGGTTCGCGTTCCGGGGAAAACCCAAAGGAATTTCTCTGTTGGGAGAAAGAGAGAGGCTTTGGGAGGAGGACGGTTGGTTTGTTTTTATTTGATTGAAAAGTTTTGAATTTGTTTTTAAAGTGATAAACTTTTTGTTTTTGATTTTGGTTAAACGGATGATTTTGTAATTGATTGAAATTATATGGATATTGTTTTCTGTGTATAAACTTTTGTTTACAACTTTACAACTTAATAGATTTTGCTTTTTGATATTTTGTTTATTTGGAAAAGTGATTTGTATTTTAGTAGAAAAATACTCCAATTGTGGAGAGCCTCTCTATTCACATCTCACGAGTCTACGCACTCATTTGGTTACGCATTCTCGTTTGGTTACGCAATTTAGAATTTAAAAAAATTACTAAAGAACAACTTGAATTTTTGTTAATGTTATAAATTTATTGTATGTATTGAGTTAACAGTATATTTATTTTTTATTTGTTTTAATACAGAAAAAGATAGATTTTAACAAAGTTGATATTTTTGCATTTTTAGTTTGTGCTTTCCAAGAGAAATCTATTAAAATTTATGGCTTTGCTCTTTGTACTTTAGATGTCTTAGCACCCCTTCATGCCTTTAAATTAAAGAAGGTACAATATTTAACTTATTACATCATTTAAGGCATAGTTTAATGGCAAGTTTCATCTCAACTCAAAAAGTCTCTTGAGAAGTCTTTTAAGCTAACTTGTTCCTTGCCCACCTAAGATTAAACTTGTCTTGCATAATGTTAGAAAAAGATCTTTCTTTAAAAACATGCAAGTCAAGTTTAATTTTAGATGGGAAAGAAACAAATATAAAAAAATACAATTTTTTATTAAAAAGTATGTCACATGTATGTACAACTTGAATTAAAAATATTCTCAAAACAAAAATGTGGGAAAGTTACTATATTGTGTATAATGAAATAGTCAATATAGTAGGTACATTTGCCACCTCTCTTTTAGTTACGTTCGCTCGTTTAGCTACGCACTTTTGCTGTAGGCTCAATCTGCGTAGATTCGCAAAAGCTGACTGTACTTAAGAAATAAAGTATGTACTGTACACTAATATTTATATATAGAATACCAGAGTTTGTTAAAAATTTATAGTTTTTGTTAGTTATAATAATTGTATGTAAGAAAGACTTTCAAAAATGCATATTTAAATATTCTATCTTTAGTATTCAAATAAAATTTATTTTTATAAAAAAGAATGTTATAGTTTATGGTTAGCTTGTAGTAATAATAAATTATTAGTAATTACAACTATATAAAAAAAGTTGTAAAAAGTATATAGTCTATTTTTCACTTTTTTATGGAAACAAAACTGACTTTCCGAAAGAAAATGCACTCAGTTTAAAAATACTTAAAAAAAGAGTAAAAAAACAGATTAAAACAAATACATTCTTTACTGATTAAAACAAATACATTCTTTCTTGCAGAAGACGAGCTCGGTTCGTGCAAGAACAGCAGGTGCGAGCACATATGCCTTCCGCGAGCCAACCTGACCAGCTTGTGCATTTGTTCCATGGGGTACCACATTGACCCCAACAACCGGTACAGCTGCAAGCCAGGTATTTCAGCAGTATGCTATATTCACGTATTTATCAAAACTTATTTGGTAGGTCACAGTATGTATTTTTGTAAATTTAGAAAACTTTTACCAATTTTTTTTTTCTCTGAAGAGACGCTTTAAGCGTTGAAACAGTTGTAAGTAGTTTGAAAAATAGTTATTTATTAACATATAAATAAACATATATAACATATTGTGCATTGTATGAGCAATTGTTTGTCATACTATAATCGATTGCTATTAGAAAAGTGTGTAACTGGATAACAATAAAGCGTTTGTTTTTATCGCCATCAACACCGTTAACCTCAATAATTATGGTATAATATTTTGTGCACTTTAAGACAAAGACAGCTTAAGAAGTTTTTTAAGGTTTTTGTTCGATCGAAAAAAATTATGTATAATGCATATTTAACTGCAAATAAATGAGCCATAAAACTAATACGTATACTTAAGCTTTATAATAATGTTATTAATAACGTTTGTTAGTTAATAGAAGTTTTTTTTACTTGTGTCGAAAAAAAAATCTTTTAGCTAGTTAATTTTGATTACTTTCTTCATTAATAAAAGCATTATTTTTAATTTATAACCATTTAGCAGTTGTAAAACTTTTAATGAACTAGTAAATTTCAAAAGCTCAACAACGGTGTTTCGCATCCTTTCAAAGTATGGCTTAGCTTAGAGAGTATAAAATTTGAGTTTAACAAAATAAATATAATCTTCAATTTTATAAGCAATTTTTTTTTATATTCAAATCAATAACACTGCTTTGTTCCAATTTAACAAATGTCTATAATTAAAATCAAAGTAGAACCTGTAACAGTAAAAACATGTACTAGTACATGTTTTTTTTAAATGACATATGTAATATTCAAAGCAATAATATGTTTCAATTAAAACTAATCAAACTAACAGATATAGTTGACGATGAGTACCTGCTGATATCGGATTATGGAAAGGGAGATGTATATCAGCTTCCTCTGAACCAAGCCGAAGATTACTCTGTTTTTCACATTGGTAAGACATTTTGTTATTTTTGAATAGTATAAAAACAATAAGTGCTTTCTTAATTTATTTAATGCATACTTTGTATAAGTAAACTCTGATTACATTTTCAAGTTTACGAAAACAAAGTATGTTGTATTTATTTTTAATTCCTAATTTTATTTTATATATATAACGCAACTTTTAATCAGCTTAATTCAGTTTTAATACTGAGTATGTTAACTTTTGACTTATTCCAAAGACAATCTTTTTTTTGGAAACTAAATGTTAAGTTAGCATTTTATGTTTTAGAAAGAAAGCTTTAATAAAAATAAATAAGTTTAAGAGTAATTGAAAAAAAACTACTTGTGCTTTTCAGACTACTAATCTTTTAAAATTCTGTTATGTAGTTTTAAAAAAATTGTGAAAGTGTTTAAACAGTTTTCAGTTTAATATTTTATACTTAAAATTTTTACTTGTTATCAAAAAAACTGACATAAAGGACTATGTTTCAGTACACCCTTTTGACAACGTGTTTTCTAATTTATAACCCTTTTACAAGTTAAGTTAAAACGTTGTTGTAAGAAACTAGAGCTAACTTCTTCGAACTCAAAAACAAAAAGTTATACACTTGAAATGTTCACTTACAACAAGTCAACCGAACTCCAGTTGAAAACTCACACTTACCACCTGACCTTTGACTCATGAAAATTTTACGCCGGACTGCTCCAACGCCGAACGTAAACATACCACCCAAGTTACACGCATCAGTCAAAAATTTAAATAAAACGTGTTTATTACAACAAAGCTTCGTGTGTGCTACCTCCTGATACGAGGGCGTTTCTTCAGAAAAATATAACAAATGTTGTTGGTTTTTTAACCTGAAACTGCCAGCTGACCCAGCGTTGCGGTGTGAATATTGTTTTGTGTATTTATTCTTGAAGTTTAATTTATAAAAATGCGTGTTGCGAAAAGCATCGTTTCAAAAACAAAAACAATCAAGTTTGTTTACTTGAAACGATTTTAAAAGTAAAATTTAATGAAGTTAATTACATTTAAATCAATGTCGTTTTAAAAAAAACTTTTTAAATAAATCGTTATTTTTTGTATATCTTGATATATTTGAATTAATTTTACATGAATAAGACCTTATTTAAATTATTTTTATAAAACTTTCATATTTACGGAAATTTTTTTCAATCCTTGTTTTGAACAATTGGGACTAGGTTGAAACTTTAAATTTAAAAAATTGGATATAAACTTTATAAAACTTATAGTTTATTACTTATTATTATTAAAAGTTTAATCGTATAACACAGTAAATTTGTATTTTTTTGACTTAAGTGTTTTTTATGCTACAAGAATTACATAGTGATATTCTAGTTAAAAATATATTAAAATTAATCAAATAGTCTCCAAACTACATTTACCTATAAACTAAGCTAAAAGAACTGATATATTACTTGTTTTTATTTTTTTGTGGAAGTCTATATTTATTATTAAATGTTGTTTTATTTAGCTTAAAATTTATTATTTTTATTATTTTAACTTAAAATTATCAAGACATAAAAACTTTTTTAAACGACAAAAAAACTCATTTAATTGGTCCTAGTACATTGTGTATAAAAAAAACCTTTCGATCATCGGGTCGTACACCACATAAATACAGTTAAAAGTCTTATCCAGGACAAAAAGTATTGAAAAGTATATTGTAAAGTGTTTAGTTACATCTTTTTTCAGTAAGCCAAACAAAAATTTAAAATTAAGCATAGATTTTAAAATTATTAACTTAACAATACAAACTTCAAAAACTTTCAAAGCTGGACGACCACAAGCTTTACATTGCATATTTCAAAGTGTTTACGTACGCTTTATTTTGTGTTATATTTTGCTTTACAACAAACAAACAGTTGAAGCCAAACACAATCTCATAACTTTAACAATCAAAAAAACATTTTTCAGCCGGACTGAACGACCACAAGGTGCAGGCGTTGAGGATCGTCGGGGACACGGGGAGGATCTTCTGGAGCTCCCACACCAAGGAGGGGTGGAACCCTCATCTTTCCACCAGCCACAAGGACGGCTCATCCACACGGTCCTTGCTGGAAAGAATAAACGTGCTTTATTAAATAGTGTATTGTTTTGCTTTAAACATGCATTAAACATTTTTTAAATAAAATTGCATTCAAAGTTTGATTTAGGAAAAAATTCTGGTAAAACAAATTTATTTGTTGTTGGATATTTTTATATTAATGGTCCCTGCTTCGAACAAAAAACGATACATATTAAGCAGTTTTTGAAAAAAGTTAAATGTAAGGCAACTTTTAATTTTTTTCTATGTTGATTTTAAATAAATTTTGATGTTTTTTTTTTTTTTTTTGCATCTACGTGACCCAAACAAACGGTGTATATTAAGTAGTTTTGTATTTTAATTAAAATTGGATTAAAATTTTTAAGTTTAAATTATAAACAAATTTGTTTATAAAAAAATGCTTTACTTGTTTATATGCTTTATAAAGTTTATTTTAAGTAAAGTTTTATAAACTTTAAACATTCTTTTTTTTTTCTTTTAATAATGACACAAAGAGTAAAGCATTAGTTACTTTTTATGAAACTACATACTGAACCAAACAATAAGAAATCTATAATGTATTTAATAATATATAAATAACACAAATAATATAATAATTATTATTTTTTTAATAATAGTAGCTTTCAAACAACCTAAACTTGAAATAAATTTTTTTTAAGTTTTTAAAATCACAGAAACTTTTATCAAAAGTACTACAACTACTTTTTTTCTTTTCTAACTTAATTGATGAGTTTAATTTTTAAAGCTGCGAAAGTCTTATAAACTTTGTGGTTTAAAAGTACTACTGGCGGTACGTGAGAAAAAAAGCAACGAATTATTTATTAATTAATCATTTTCGCTGCTGAAACTGAAGTTTAATCTTACTGTACATCTCAGCAAACCGCGTAAAGCTTAAAACGAGTTAAAACACCAAAATGTTACAAAATAGCGACAAAATTACCGCTCAATTATAAGCAATCTACTTGTGGCTACTTAAGCCTTTTCCTTAGTGGATCCAAATCATGTGGAGCTGAAAATAGAGAATTAAATTTCACACAAAACTAATATTTTAAATTATTATCAAAATTCATTTTTAATGTGGTTTAGATAAGTGTAATTTTAAATAAAATATTTTCAAAAAAACGTTTATATGACTGTTATTTTTTTATCTTAAAGGCAACAAATTTTTTAAACAAAAACTACTCAAACGATCTCGCACCAACCGGCATAACTTGTGTTGTATGCTGATCTTTCAAATTTGTTTTTAAGCCCTAAATGCGCTAGAATCGTGGCTATCTAGCTACTAGTTTTCAAAATGAAATCTTAACAAGATAATTTTCTAACAACAGTGTGTTCATCACCATTATTATTTTTGCTTCAGCCAAACAGTTGGACGTTGACCCTTGAACTACAGAGTACTTTTAAACGTGAAACTGCCTCTTTGAAGCTTTTATAGATTTTCCATGTAAAGGGTTTCGCAAACCTTTAATAAATCTTATCTTCTATTTTTATCTAGTCAGATTTATCTTCTCCAGCCAAACAAAAGGATGTTGGCACTCGAACGCAGAACGTGTCCTATTTTTGATGCGGTCCCTATAAAACTTTTTATAACAATTTGAATTGTGATGTAACCGGTTTCGCAAGCTTTTTTCACTTTTCTCTCATTTCTTTCAACTTTTTTCTTCTCCAGTAAAACAAATGGATGTTGACCCTCGTACGCAGAGCGCCCACTTGTCGATTTTTACTGCATTTTTTTTGAGGTCAGGCTACTTTTTGAGACACCGCCCTTCAGATATTTACACAACGTGAACTTTTATGTTTTTTAAACACTTCCCAATCTAACAACTTTTTCATACTAACAGTCAAACAAATGGACGTCGACCCTCGCACGCAGAACGTGTACTTCGTGGACGGCCAGCACCAGAACGTCAAGGTGCTCCGCGGTGACAGCCCACTGGATGGCGCCAACGTGCTAACAGTGGTGAAAAACAGGGAGGTGGCGACAACTGGCGGTGAGAAGGAACTGATCGAAATCGACCAGGTCGCAGTGGACCCCAAGTACAAGTGGGTTGAATAGTTTTTACTTTGAAAATGAATTTTAAGATTTTTTAATGAAAAAAAACGGAATTAGCAGTTGCTTGAATTACTTTGTTTAACTGTTACCGTGTTTGTTGATCCCAAGCGTAAGTGAGCTTTTTTATTGAAGTCATAAAGAAGTAAAGTATAAGTAAATGCACTTAACTTTAATCACCAAATCCGTGCTTTTAAAGATGTTTTTAAAAAAAAATATTCAGCACTTATTTGGAATACTTTATTAATTTTAATTATTCAGTATATGAGTTGATTTTTACATAATTTATGTATTAATGTTTGGTATGCTTATGTAAATTTTGCTGTAAAAGTTTTTGAGTTTGAACAAATCTACCATTATCAATATGTTAAAACACACTTTGTAGAAAGCTTTGTTCCTAAAAACCATTTTATTTAAAATTAAAAAGTTTTAAGTAAAGTTTAAAGAGGCATTTAAGCAGTTTTCAAAAAATAGAAATAAAAGTTGTAAAGTTTGTACTTTGGTCTATCTTGACCAATTATATCAAAAAAAATCTATCAAAAACCTTTTTTTCTCCTTTAAAAGTGTCCATGTATAAAACTCGCATTGTTTTGTTAGCAACTTTTATAAACTACAAAAAAAAAAAGATCACACCTAACTTTTTTTTATGTAACAGCTTTCTGTACTGGATAACGAAAGGGCAGGAAAGCCAGGGACAGCTGTGGAGAAGTGACCTGGACGGGGGGAACGCCACGGTCATAATCGACGAGCTGAACTGGCCGCGCGCCATCACTGTGGGACTCGAACGTTAGTTGTGACAGTTGATAAAGTTTATATGGTCTGTTTTCAATTACTTGCATACTTGTTTAAATTGATTGATTTGACATGTTTCTGTTTTGATAGAAAATACATTCTGCACATCTACTTAACTTTTGGTTTCAAACGTAAATTGTAACACCTTGTAATGTTTTTTATAGTTTATATCTATTCAGTTGTTGATCAACTTTTAAAAGTTTATTAATTTAAATCCTTATTATTTCTATAAAAATATTGTAAACATAACAAAAAGCTTGTACAATTGCTTTTTAGGAGCTAAACGAAAACTGTACATTAGTTGAATTTAAAAAAAGTTATACAAAAAGTTTGTAAATACTGTTTTATAAGCTTGTAAAATTTTATTGATTTACTAATGTTTAAAAAAGAAAATTGAACTCAAGTTGAAAACTTTGCAGCTGAAAAGAAAACTTTTAGCTTTAACATAAAAACAAAGCTTAAAATCAAATTTTTAAGCAATTCTAAAACCTATTTTAATTAATATTTGGTTCACTTTTTATGGTTTTTAATTTTTTGTATACTTTTTATACTTAAAATTTTATGTAGATTATTTATACTTATAATATTGGTGGTTACTATTCATTTACAATAGGTGTTATATTTCTTAATGCTTATCATTCTAAACTTAATGGTTTCTCTTATACTAAAAGATGTTTAGTTATAACAACCAACTTGAATTTAGTTTTCAGAGTTTAACTTTTTTGCTACAAAACTTTTTAATTATAAAGTTGTAATGTTCTCATATACGTAACCGTTATACAATCACTTTAAATTAAAAACACCTATTAATCAAAAGACTAATAAAAGAACTTATTAAGTTTTAATTTCGTTTTTTAAATTTTTAAGTTTAGTTGTTTCATGATAGATGTTGCTATTTTTTTTTAACCAAACTTGTATTATTTCCGTGGTCAAATTTTTATATTTATTTTCAATCTGCTCAAAAAGGTTGTGGTAAGTCATAATTTTGCAAACTTAACACAATAACTTGGTTTAAATTTAAACATTGACCTTCTAAAATCTTTTTTTTTTTTTACTTTTGGTATAATTTTCAATATACACTATAGTATCTTCACTAGGAAGCGTGTAGCATAAATTTTTAATTAAATTAACTTAGTTTATTTTGATATTTTGTTACTGTAGTAGTTTAAGTGATATTTAAAAGTAATTTTTATCATTTTATTGTAACTCGGCTGAAACTTAGAAATTAAAAACTACAATACAAGTGATTACGTGATTTACATTTTTTGTTTATCACTCATTAAAACTGTAGATAACTTGAAAGTAAAAAATTTATGCCAAAGATATTAAACATACATAATAAGCACGCTTTTTTTTTTGTAACTTAAAAATTGTATTTTTACTTTTATCTAATGTAAGCCATTAGTTTTATATCAACATTGTATTGTAGTATATTTCTGAAAAAAATAGAGAAGTATTCTGCTTCTAGTAATGAACAAAATGGCTGAGCTAAGTTGTGTCTTGGTTGTAAACTGTGAAGCAAATATTTATGTTGCTAAACATGCAAGACACTAAACTTAAAATAAACTTCTACACTGTTTCAACCAAAATGTTATTATCTATCAATAAACTCTTCAGCTTGAATATGTGGATTAACGGAAAGTTGATAAAAAATAAATTGTATATAAACATAACAATACAAAAAAAAAATTCAGCTGACGCACTCGTAACAGTTAACCACAACATAACAATATCATTTATTATATGAAAAATGCTTAACAACTAAAATTTGTATTGAATACATTTCAGGTGACGCACTGTTCATCGCGGACCACAACTGTGTCGTCCACCAGATTTCGCTGCTCGAACTGGCCCTGACCAATGTCCCGTTGACCAGCTGGAAGGACGTAAGCTACGACCTGTCCGTTCATTTTCCCGGCACCCCGCCCCAAATACTCGAGTGAGAAAAGTTACAAGAGTTTAATTAGTTGTTTTGTTTGATTCAAAAGTTTGTTTCCGATGACGCTTATAAGTACAATTCAATATAATAACTTACTACAGTAAAGTTAAACTTATTAGCTATCACAAACATTTAATTTATGAAAATTAAAGGAAAAACTATAAAAAAGAGTAAAGATAAGTTTAACTAAACATAAAGATTGTAAAAAAAATTCTTAATTACAGATAAAACTTTTAGACTGATTTTTTTAACCGCTTTAACTGTTAATAGTTTACAATAATCCTTTTTGTTCTTAAGCCGGTATGTTAATTTTACAGCATGAAAGTTCTGAGAGACAACCTTTATTACGTCACAACAACAAATTTCGAAGTCAGAGTGGCGAAATTAATAGCTCCCAAGGAACTTGAGCCGTTTAGCTTCCAGTTCATTGGACTTTCCGACTTTTTCCAAATCACGTCACTTGACTTCTTTAGCAAGGAATACGCCGAGAATTTCATTAGTTAGCTTTTTTTTGGTAGAACGTTGCAAATACAATGTTTAACTTTTACTAAAACTACTAGTTTAATTCTAAGAGCTTTAAACAACGCGATGTAAATCACTTATTCTTAATAACTTATGAACAACAAAGTGTTAAGATTTACTTTTTTTTTTGTAAGGTATTATAATAAATCATAATCAAAGTTTTCGTATTTTATTAAAATATAAGGACTAATAATTTTTTTTTATAAAGTTAATATTTTTGTTTATATAAAATTATGCATAAATAAGTTTTTAAATAACATTATAGATTAACAACATTGTTATTTGCAGCTTATTATCTTATTATACATAAAAAGGTCGTAATTTTTTTGCCACCGAATCCTGGTAGTTAATAAAATATTTAATTTGCATATTTGTATTTAAACAAGTTCTTTACATTTCAGTAAATCGAGCAATCTTTTTTAGTTAAGACAAATAACTATGTATAAAACATATACAAAAAAAACTGTTTAATTGTTTCTTAATGTAGCTTTATCTAATGTCTTTTTGTTTATATGTTGATAGAATAAAAGTGTTTATTGAAATAACTTTAAAGTTTATAAATTTTATCGTGCCTGTAAAAAGTATCTAAACCTAGATATTTTCTTTTGTCTTTAATAGTAAATTAAGTAAAGTCTTTTAGCTTTTACTTGTGTTAAAAGTTTGTTTATTTAAAGAAATAAAAATTTGAACCATAGAAATTATATCGAATAGAATAACTATAGCTTGTTTTATTTTTAAATACATTTAAACAAAAAACAACATACTTAAAAACTATATCTTTTGTTGTTAAGTTAATCTGCTTTAAAACCTCATAAATATGATTATTTAAACACAAAACACAAATATTTAGCATCTCTTGTATATCTGTCATTTTAAATGTTTTTTTTTAATTGTTTACGCAAGCACATTGGACGACCCATGCTCAAAAGTATTTATCTTAAAAAGCATCAAACATATAGCTTTTAGTTCTATTTTAAAACACTTCCTTAGGTCTCTCTAATCATTCACAATGCAAGCACTCAACCAAACACTAATGTTATTTTAATATTCAGGCACATTGGACAACCCATGCTCAAAGGTGTCACCTCAGTGCGAGCAATTGTGCATTCCGCTAGACGGCGCTACCAGGCGGTGTCGGTGCTTTGAAGGCTTCAAACTCATTGATGACGTCAGATGCGTGCACGTCAACTCGCACTTCTTCATCAGTTTGTTTTTATTAACTTCTATGTCTTTATTAAAAAACAAACTCTAATAGTAACTTTTTAATTTCTTACAGAAAAAGTTAATAATTAACTTCAAACCATTCTTGAACACTTGCATTTCTTTAATCTGAAAAAAAAAAGTCTTTCAACTCGCATTTATTCATCATTTTTTATTTTATCTTATAGGTTTTTTTAATAATGATTAAAGAATTATAACTTTTGAAAGTTTAATAAACTTTGAAGAGATAAAAAAATAAATAAAGCCGTGTATTCTTGCTACTTTTTTTTTTTCTTAACTAAAAAAAATTAAAAATATACCTTTTTGATAAAAAAAAAGTTTATTTTTTACAGTTTAAGTAATTTAACACCAAAAAAACTGTTTTCTTTAAACTCTAAACTTAATAACAACTAAACGCTTCGGCGCTTATTGATATGAGAACATTGCAATTTTTTTCAAACCTTATGTGAAGTATAGTTTCAGTAAACGGTAAAATATACATAATTTTATGTAATCATTATATTGCACATTTTCTATTTTACTATTGTATCATTATAAACTGACATAAAATTAATTTGAATGTAAAAAAGGTGTTTTTTATGTTTAAAAAAACCTACATAAACTCAAAGCATAAAATCATAGTTTTACAAAGCTCTCGTTTGCTTATAAATTTTATTTACAATATTTAACTTTGCTTTCCATTCAGCAACTTACTTTGAAAACTATCGAAATCAACAACCTTACTACAACTACAACTATTTTCATATTTTGCTTGATATCATTACAATCTTTTCGTGCACAGACAAATCGCCGAAAACTTCAAACTGCCCCGCAGACATACTGGTCCACATGCTGCCCTGTCAAAAGGACATTCCGGTTAACTGGACAGTACCAAGTTGGACTGACGACTACACTCGAGAAGGTTTGTTTTATTTATACTTGTATACAGTTGTAAAATATAACAGGTAGCGCTAAAAATTAACTGGTTAACTATTACTAAAAAGGAGCAAATATATTTCAGTTTCTGCTGAGGGGGTAAAGTATTGAAGAAAGTTTATTTTAACTTATGTATAACACTGTAAAACAAGCTTTGTAAAAGTTGGTGATTTTGGCTGTCAGGGTGAAATAAATAGTAAGAAGGCAAACAAGTAAAAGGGTACTTAACTATTTAAGGGGGCATCTATTAAAGGGAGGCAGTTGTTATATTTACGATTTTTACGGTAAATTTCTTAGCAGAAGCATTTTCCAAACAATGTTTTAATTTAGATGCCGTAAGTTATTTAATTTAAGAAATGATAAGTAATTTTGATACTGTTGAACTTTTGAAGCTCTTGTAGAAGTTTTATAGATAAAAACTTGCAGATCATTCCATTAAGTAACCGTAAGTATTTATGTTTACATCATTTACCAAACACAATTCGTTCTTTGTAGTCTTATTATTTACAAAATAACATTTGGTTCCGCTCGTTTTGAACAAAATAAATGCAACTTTAAATAAAGTAAAACTTATATAGTTAGAACGTGCCAGTAATAAATTCTTTTGAGAACTATTTACAGCTTTAATACATATAGACGAGAAGAAATGAGTTTTTATTCTTGTTTTGGGTCAACTTTGTTAAAACTTGTTATTTCACAGCCAATCTGAATTATTTATAAATTACATAACTACCAATTAAACGCTTATTCTACCTCTTAATTTATACTAATAAAACAGTATTTAACTGCTTTTAAGAAATAGTTCATATTTAAGCTTAGGTTTTGTATTTTTTGACAATATTGCTGCATTTAAACTCATTTTAAATTTATTGAATTATGATTGTATTAAAAATTTATCAATATTATAAAAACATAAAAATATTAAACATAAGTATAGCCTTATGTTTTTTTATTTT
>NW_028140726.1:0-17835 GCF_965202585.1 Thalia democratica | reverse complement strand
TCAAATTAAATTATTCAATATTTCTTATAATAATTTAAAACTTAAGTTTGATTTATAAAACACATCTTTTAGTTTTTTTTAGATATTTATTAATATCCGTAATACTAAATAACTTTATATTATTCTTAAAAAACAGATATTAGTTTGCTGAAAATAAACTCGCGCAACTAATGTAGAATTTAGTCTAAAACTTTAAAACTAACCATAAAATTAAGTTAAGTTTAGTGTTTGTTAGTTTATTTTCTTATCTATAACCTTTAACCACTAAGTATAATAGAAGTTTAGTTTTTGAACAATTAACTATATTTCCTAATTATATAAAGCCTTACTTCAAATCAAGTACACATCATCAGCCGGTTTTTCCCGTTTAAATTTAAAGAACACCATTAATTAACGATATTATTATTGTCAAGCTTATTTATACATTTTAATAAATCAAATTTAAATGGGGTATACCTTTACGTCCTGTTACATTTTACACGTGTATTTTCTTACAATAAGGGTTAGTTAGAATTAGTTAAAGTTAAGAAAAGTTTTTCTCACGTCTCCATGCTTATTTTCTATAAGAGCAATTACAATTTTACAACACATTTCGATTTAGCTACTTCGTGTAAGTATTAATATTTAATTGAAAATAAAAATCAGCAAGCTCCCGATTTTTTATTAAAAAAGTTAGTACAATGTTCTTTAAAAATTTAAATAAAAATTATGATAAAATAAGCCATTCTATCTAATGTCACTAGTTTAAAGTAATTGATCTATTAAAAGATTAATTTTCAATTTATGTTAGAAAAACAAGTACTTAAACCGTTATATAATTTTAGCTAAAAAGTATATTGCAGGCAATAATTTGCCGAATCATGCATTAGAAAAAAAAAAAATTGTTCTAAACCTTTAATAAAATGCAATTTTGGTTCTATAAAACATTGTTTAACAATACAAATAACAAACTTGTAATAAGATTTTTGTTTTATTTAGCAATTAAGGAAGTAAGTGAAGCTAAAATAAAATTTATTTGTACAGTTTAAGCTATAATAACTTAGTTGCATTACACTTTAAAGATTATGATATCAGCCGGTTTAGGCCGCTAAAATTTTCTACAAAGATGGATATAACATTATTTAAATACGAACTCCATTATATATTTTAAGTTTAATTAAATGTTATCTATAAGGGGATAAACCTTTTTACGTTACTACATTCTTTACTCGTTAACTAAAACGATGAATAATTTGTTTTTATTATTTGTATGGTAATTTTTTATACTTTTTTGTTTTATTTAAATAACGTTTTTTAACAATCAATACTTGTTTAGTATACTACTTTTTATACTTCAGCATAAACTTAAAAACTTTCAGGGTTGTTTATTTTTTACAAAATTAAAATACAAACTTAAGCTTGCTGTATAAGGCTAGACTATTATAAGTAAGTAGAAGCTGAAGTGTTTCAATTTTAACATATACTAAACAACAACTGTAAAACTTTCAGGGTTGTTTGTATTATCACAAAAACAAAATATTGAATAAAGTTTTGTACACAAATCTATGCAGTTGTAACTAAGAGAAGCTTAGTTGTTTTTTTAAGTATTTCAGCAGGATAAAGATTAAATATTTTTATGAATATAGTTATACTTCACACTATATTACATTTTTTTTATGATTATGTTAAGTTTAGATAGATTACATTTAGATTAAACCTATTTTTGAAATATAGTTAACAAAAATCAATGAAAATTTGTATGTATAATTTAAAAGACAATATTGCTCGCCGGCTGAACTTTGTAGAAGAAATCTTTCGAAACAGTTATTTTAAACTCTTTATACAATAGAAAAAATTATACGAAATGTGATTTAAATAATGCAACGATTGAATAACGACCAAATATTTATTAAAGTACTATTACTAGTTTTTACCACAAAATATCTTTCTTTATTGTTTTTAACAAGTACGATTGTAGCTAAAAAGGTACATAACTGACCACAGTTTTACTACTTCTTTTATAGAACCATAATAGCTATTATCAACAGATTTTAAACAGCTAACACAAAATGAAGGTAATAGTACATAGAATATTAAAACATATTTATTTTTAGTTGTTTATACCATTTAGTATAAAGGTACAAAGGTATACCGTATAAATTTATCCATTTAGTTTTAAAATCATAAAATTTTTGTACTTAAAAAATTATAAATTTTATTTAAGCAGTTAACAATAAACTTTTAATTAAGTCTCTATATAAAATATAAAAGTTAATTTTATAAAAGCAGTTGTTTTCTTAACTAATTCAAACCCTTATATTAGGGAATAATTTTGGTTTTCACTAAAATAACGAAAGTCTTAAGAATAGTGTAAAATATGTATTAACTTATTAAATGTGACTATTTTAATTTTTGTTAATTTCAAATATGATTGATTATCAGCTGGTTAAGGCCGTTTAAATTTGAAAGATAAGGCAGAAAGCGTAGAGAAATATTTTTATCACTTGCATAACTTTCTGACTTGAAAATATATTATTTCGAGGTAACACTAGTACGTCACAGCAGCAAATAGGAGTTTTAAGAAACAAGTTTATTTTAAAACTTAAACTTTTATACTAAAAATAAAGTGGCGTAAAATACATAAAATTGTATGTTTTTAAACTAATTAGCTTTTAAAAAAAATAAATTTATTCTAAACATAAACTTAAACGATTGAGGCTAAAAAGTAAAAATTTAGTTTAGTTACAAAACTAGGATTTTAATAATGTTTTCATGTATTAATAGTATAATACTATGCAAGCTAATTAAACTTTATATTAAAATCATAAACTAAATTAAGCATATACTTAAGTCAGTGTAAATAAGGAATAATTTATTAGTTACCTCGTTTACTTCTTATAATGCCTTTTATGTTAAAAGCTTGTGCTGAAAAAAATAGTAAAACTTAAAAATAATAATTGTTTAAGATAATTTAGCGATAATCTTTTAAAATTCTATATAAAAAAACGAGAAAAAGGAGTTTCTTACAAAACAGGTTAGTTATTAATTTGCTTACTAAATAAATATTTATATTTTAAATAAATATCTTTATAAAGTAGTTTCTACCAATTATTTTCACTCAACAACTTGGTATTTACCTAAGACTAAAATTAACTTTAATTAAGCTGTGAGGTATCTTGTTGATATTTGTATGCATCCGGTTAATGTCATTAATTTTCCGAAAGTTTATTAATTATAATTAAAAACGTTATATATTTTATTACAATATGCAAACTTTAAAAGAATTATATTTATTACGTCACCACTGTGCTACAGGTTCAGTTAAACAGTTAAAATTAATAAATATTAACACTAATAATATTATATTTCAATTTTAAATTTTAGTGCTGTCTATCGTATAATAAAAAAATATTACCTTAAGTTGTGTTATTTTTTAAATTTAATATTAAAATATTAAAAAAGTATACTCAATCATAGTTATAACTAAAAGTAAAATTTATGCCAAAAACAGTATTAATTTCGATCTCAACTTGTTTGCTTGCTGAAGCAAGTACATAGCTTAAAACAAAAAAATTTGGATATTGTAATTGGCTGGTTTAGGCTGCTTACAAGTTCGTTCAACTTTAATGCTTTTAAATATGTATCACTTTTTAAAAGTTTAAAACAGAGGTCGGCTGCCTTTAATAAGAAACGAAATAAATTTTCAACTGTAAAAATGTATAATAAAGGTAATAACAAAAGGTATTTGTAACACTTCAAAATTTTAAATTTTTATTGAATACAACAGTTTTTATGACTTACCAAAGCAGTTATGAAATAATTTTATAAATAATTATAAAATTAGAAAATTTCTATGACATCGATAATTATTAATGACATAAAAAATTGTTAATCTCATTAAATTAATTCCAAAATTCATTTTAGTTTAATGATATTATTGACAATCTAAATAAAGTTATATGATTTTTCATTGCTTTTAAACTTTCTTTAAACCTAGTTAAGGTATTTAGTTTATAATGTTAAATATATATAATTTAATCTCATAAAATTAATTTTATTAATTTTAATGTATAATTTGTAAGTACTTTAAAATAGATTGAAAATTTTATGAAGTTCCTAATTTCATTACGTAAGCTAAAACTAACGTTGAAAACATAAAAGTATTAAAATAATGCTTTTTCTCGGCCGGTTTAGATGTACAAATTTTTTACGAAACAATTAGGACAAGTTAATAAATTCAAACATATATAAATGTTCGAACGAACAACTAAAAGTAATGAAATTATACTTTTTACGTCACTAAAAATATACGTTAATTATACTATTTAGCATCTTTGAACTTTTAATTAACTACAAAGAACTAAATATTATGAAAAAAAAACTAGATTTATTAGTTTTCAGTTGCATCTAATTTATATTCTTTTTTAGACAACGGGTTTATTTTAAATCTTATAAATTAAAATTTTATAGTATAAGTTTTGAACTGCTGAAGTATGAAATCTTGTTAATACTTATTTTAAAATTGTTGTAAAAATGAACAACATTTATGTAGTGACGTAAGGAGTAATTTTTTTTATACTTCTATATATTGAAATATATTTATAAGTTTGTATAATAAACAATCAAAATGTTTTGATATTTTTAAAATTAAAGGCCTTGACTTGCAATTAAAATATTTTTATTTATCAAAGTTATATACAGTTTAGTTTATAAAACTTTTATCAAGTTTGAAATACTAAAGTTTCTAAAACGACTGATTAAAAAAAAAAATAAAAGCTTATGATTTGAATTAAAATAGAACAAAGTTGTTTTGTAAAATATTCCTTTTATTTTATGAAGTGATTAAACTAAATATTGTATCTTTGTATTTCTAAGATAAGTCATTATCTAAAAAGATTAAGTTTAAGATTCTAAAAAACTTATTTTTTCTATTTTTTGTATAGAAACACTTCAGAAGTTTAGAATTAAAAAATAAAAGTTTAATAATATACTAATGTTAAATAGTCAAATTAGTTTACTTTACAAACAATACAAATAATCTTAAAAAGATAATGTTTTTACCTTGTACTAAAATAAATGCAGTAGTGTATTCTGGATGTTATAGATGGTTTTTCAAAATAAAAATTTATTTTTAGTGTGCAAATTTGATTTTTATTTTTTACTGACTTATAATGAAACACATGTTTAATATTTTTTTCATTAACTGTAGTAAATTCTTTTAAAAGGTTTCTATTAAATAAAGATATTTTAACGTTGACAATAGATGAAACCAACTGTTGTAACCAAATTAACAACTAATATATCATAGTTAGTAGAAGGAGAATTTTTACATTCGGTGGTAGTACTATAACTCTACATTAACAACATTAAAAAAATGATTTTTTTTATTAATACACTCAATTTTTTCACGATATTAGTTTGTGTAATTTTATCTTAAATTTTATTATAGTTGAATCAAAATATATTAATTTGACTTTTATTGTTATAGTATGTTTGTAAAAAAAGTTGTATTAGGTTTAGTGATATATGTATAGAATTACTAAATGATAAAAATTATTAAAATCTGTTGAGCAAAACTAACTAAAAAGTAAGCTTGGTAATAAAAATTAGTTTAATAATCATAAAGCAACAAAAATCTACTTGTAGAACGGCAAGTAATCACTTAGTGACGTCATTGAAAATGCAACAAACATTTGCATTATAGCTATGATTATAAATAAAGTTAGTATTAGCTTACCTAAACTCTCTAGGTATTATCCTGTTGTTGGAATTTTTAAACCCGATTATTCGGGCAACTAATCTAAAAAGTATGTTAAGCTATATTTTAATTATATACACAAAAAACAGAAGAATGCATCTATAACATTATGTTATATTTCTTCTGTTTATATTATGTTTTGCATCTATAACATTGAGCTTTAAGTGTTTATTAGACTATGTTTATATGTAAACTATAATAAAGCAATTTGAAAAAAAAAAATTTGTGGTTTTCATGCCTTAAATTTATGTAAATTTTCTTTAAACATAAACTTTAAAACTTTTTATACCGAGTTTTTATCATACTAACAAAATTTCTAAGACTTGTTATTAGATTGCTTATAGTAATTTGTGTGTTTTATTTACTAAAAGAAAAACAAAAATTAAATAATTTATATTTTTTTAGTTTTTACCTTTACCGTGAAAAGCAGGTAAATCATGTAAAAAGATTAAATAAGTAATTATACATTGTTTAAATATAATTTTAAGTTAAAAGCTTTACAATTAAAACGCGATATATTAAGTATTACAATAAACAGCGCCAAACCTAAACACTACTACTGATGTGAATTTAAAACTAAAATCGCTTCAGTAGTTATGTGTGGAATATTTTAGTCATTAAACATCTGAACTAGTGGGAATACTTTGAAACCTTATCTATACCATGTTTTACCAAACGATATGCCGTTGTTTTTAAACCAACAAACATATAGTGGTTTAGAGCTTATTTTTATCTTTTATTATAGTTCAAGTAAAGTAACAATATGAATATCAATGAACTGTAATTTAAAAAAAAAACACTTACTTACTAATTTCAAAGTTACTGAGTTGTTGAAGTTTTTTATTTAAAACTATAATTTATTTTTTTACACTTAAAATTCTATAGTTAAAACTCTTTAATTTATTATAATAATTGTCCTTAAACAAATAAATTATAAAGTAAAAAAATAAATGTAAGTTAGAAAGTTTACTTTATTTTAATCAAAATTTATTTATATAAATACATATTACTCAAAAACTTAAAAATGACAAATATAATATATTTCTATCATTTTATATATATTAATTTTTATATAACTTAAATTTCTTATATATAATTATATATAATTTTTATTTTTAAAAACAGGTTTTAAACTTAGATATGTATACTTGCTATAAGAATGAAATTATTTTTTAATGACTGTTTTTCCAGTTTATTACTAAAAATTACAGTGAAAAATATATATAGTTCCAGCTTTTACACATGTAGTACAGTACGCTTTGTTTAAGTCTTACTTGTATTATTTTAAAATAACTTAAAGTCCTATGTACGAGCTAAATAAGTCAAAGTTATTTAAGTGTAATTTATTTCAGTTATCTAAACTTAAAAAAGCTGAAAACGCTTATAAGTTTGGTATGTTATAAAAACATGTCTAAATTAACAAATGTCGAAATATATGTCTTTTTTTTTAGTTGCTTTAGCAATATATAACTAAAACGAAATGTTCTTAATTAGTACAAACTTAAGTAAAAAAAATTAATTACAAGTACATAAAGATATACCAATAGTAGTGATAAGTAGGAAACTAACTTGATAAACATGTTAAAAACATTTTTTTTATTAATAAGTCTTAAATAAAAAAATCAGTTTTATTAAACCAGTTTTAAGAATGACCAAAGAAAAAATTATTGTCAAAACTTTTTATCATACTGTTACTTCGGATCAAAGTTTTCTCAGAATTTATATTAAACAAAAATTCTTGTTTTCATTTATTTTACATAACGCATGTTTGTATATTAATTTTGTTTTAATTTTTACTTTTAGTTTGAACTGTATCGAGTAGTATATTATTAAAATCGTTTAATTCATTTAATCTTGAAAATAGTTTTAATTAAATTTTTTAAATTAGATTATGAGGAAACTATGTAACGAGTTCAGTCAAAGGCAATAATTTTTCGAAATTCCCTGCTGGAATGTTAGAATTTAAATTTATTATTGAGAATTTAAAATACACAAGCTTTAGTGCGACACACATATCCTGATATCATTTATTTCTTTAATATTAAAAACCTTTCAGAACTTAATTTAATGTTTGTAAGTTGTTTAATTTGTTTCAATTGTCATAAAATTTTTAAAGTGGCGTAAAAAAATTGACGTATTACTAAGTTAAATCACACTTTCGCGGTATTTTATCTCAAGTAACTAATTAATTAATAATGAATTTTATTAGGGTAATCAAACATATTTTGTTAGAACAGCTGTCTATAATCAAAAGTTGGAAGTGGTCTTTAACAAAGTGTTTGGTTTTTTAAAAGCTGAGATACTAAAAGTAAAACAATTCAGCCTCTACTTAGTTACAATAATTAACATTAGATAAGAAATATTTTCTATTTGAATAAAATTATAGTAAACTGAAGAACTCGTTAGACTAGTTTCAATCCATTGAAACATTGTAATGTTAATAAAATTTAAAGTTTTGAATTCAAAATCAACATTAACATGTTTCACTAAAATTAACATAGAAATACAGTAATGACGTAGTATGTATAAAATAATTGTAATACGTTTTCATTTACAAATATTAACAATTTTAAACTGGCCATTAAAGATTCATTTAGAAGAGTAAAATTCTAAGAGCCTAAACCGGCTTGTATTAACCATAATTAAGACTTCTTATAAGAGTTTAAACCTAGTTGTACTACAACTTAAATGTTAAGATAAATATTGAATTGTTTTTATCATGCTCTAAACTTTATAGTTATAATTTTCAAAATTTGTAATGTAACGGAGTAATTTCTATTGTAGTTTAAATATGATTGCTGAAAACTTAAAATTTTATTAGATCATAGCTAAAACAACTTAACCAACAAAAAAAATGACGACAACTTTAATGTTTAAATTAAGTTTTTACTAAAATTATTTTTCTAAATATATAAAAAATATTTAGATGATGTTATTAAACGTTTTAATATATTTTCACTGTATACCTTCGGAAACCTTACTGCAAGGTTAAAAACTGCAACGTTAAAATAAAAAGGGTTAAAACACAGTTTTTCACTAAAAAAAACATAAGATATCTTTATGGTAATTATACAGTAATGAGATTAGCAACAGTAAAAAAATAAACAGCGCAAAAACAAGTATTAAACTAACTATAACACATACAAAAAACAACATTTTTTTAAAAGCTTACGATTTTTGAATACTTTGAAACTTATAGGGCCTAAGATGGCTGATAGTATGCCCTAAACAAAAAAAAACGAATTTACTTACAGCTTGATTTAAAAATGTTAATGAATTAATTAAGTAGTGACGTGGGAAATATATCCTTATATATTTTTTCATTAGGAATATCATCTACTTAAAAATAAAACTAGATCAATTTTTTCAGTTTGAAAAATTTAAGTTCCCTAAACTGGCGATAAATATACCTTAAATCAATATTTTCTTTTATTACAAAAACTAGCTGTTGGGTTTTTTTTTTGTTTTAAAAAGTCTTGAAATTGTATACAGTTAATTTAATTTTTACATTATAAGAAACAGCCCAAAGTTGAAATAAAATTATAAAAAAAAAAGAAAGTATCTTTTGTTCTTATAATTTTATCTTTTTAAAGAGTTTTTTAATTTTCCTTCAGACTACTTAAGTTAGTTAAATGATAAATAAAAAAAATTCGAAAAACTCATGATTTGAGTCGATAAAAATCAACGTTTTATTTTAATCTTTTAATTTATTTAAGGTTAAACGTGATAGTACGTACTTTTAGTGCTTAGTTTAATTATATTTTTTAAAATAATCTTTTAAGACTTTTTTTTTGCTGAACTGTTTAACCTAAGTCTTAAACTTAAACTAGTTAATTTACAGTAACTAGCAATTCAAATTTTACAGTTAAGTAATTAAGTGTTTTAGTAAATAATAAAACTTATTACTATGTTTTCTTATGTCGCATACACTATTGTTACATGACTCTTTTACACACAATTTAATTAGTTAAAAAAAAAAAACATAAAATGCTGGCAATTTATTTTTATGTTATCTTACGATTTTTAGCAAAACATTTAGTAATGTTAATTTAATTAAAATAAAAAGATAATATATAGTTTTAGCTCTAACAGCAAGCAATACATACTAACAGAACAATTATCATATTATTAGAAAACTATTCAAGTTTCAATTTAGCGTTAAGCAATAACAAAATTAAACGAAAAAGGAATGTTTAGATTTGCTGTAGTGACGTATGGATAAAATTTCTCAATAGTTCGTATATTTTTTAATCATTTATTAAATAAGATTGTTTTAATGTATCGTTGACGCAATTTATCTTAATTTAAACGGCCTAAACCGGCTGAGAAACATCAAAATTCATAAGAGATTGTTTTCTTAATAATGTTGAAGTTATGTTGAGACGCTAGTTCAAACAGTTAAATACTTTAATTTAGCTGTTGAGTAAAAATTTCATGAACTAAAACATGTCAAAAAATTATATGTCATGATATTAAGTCAAAAATTATAGATTCAAAAAAGATAATATAATTAAAAACATTATTAAACTGATAACTTTGTGTAATTAAAACTTGTTTAATAATTATCGATATACTTTAATCTTTATAGTTAAAACATATAGAATTCTAATATTAATAAAACAAATTACAATTTTTTGGTCTTACAACTAGGAATAAAAATAAAAAGATCTAAATTTAAAGTAAGTTTATAATTTTAAATGCAACATTGATCGTTATTAAGAAATTAACATCTAAACAATTTTCAATAATTTTAACTTCCTCACTTTAGCTAATTAAAACAGTTACATTTTTATGTTACTTTCAAAAATTTAAACGGCCTGAAAATCATAAATAAGAAATTATAAAAATGCTCAACTGCTTTGTTTTCAGAGTAAAAAAAAAAAAAATTAAATACTGAAGCTTTAAGTAAAATAATTTTAATCTTTCTCTGATCTTTATATAGAATAACATTAATAGCTTTAAATAAATAACTTTTTGTATTATTATTATTTCAAAATATAAACAAGTTAAGTATGTGATATAAGAGTTTTTATTTCTGTTTTTTAAATTTTATCAGTCTAAAGCGGCTGAGATAACATTACAAACTTCAAATTATTTTAATTAGAAATTGTGTTAGATGACATTAAAATATTCGTTGTAGTTTAACTTTAATACTAAAATGTTCAATAAAAAATTATTTAAACAAGTTCTGAAGTATAGATTTTTATTTATTGAAAACATTAATTAAAAGTTGTAGTAACATCGATAATTTGTAAAGTATTTTAGAGCTTTTTTTCTTTTCCATTAAGAAAAATTGTGTCTGCAATAATTAACAACATTGTTGGTCTAACTCTAATTTTTTTTTGAACTGTCTAAACCGGCTGATTTTAACGCAATTTATATCTTCAAACTGCAAGAATTTAAATTGTTTAAACTAGCATCACGGTCGAATGATAACTTGATAAAATCTATATCTTACACAAATTTATATAGCTTACATATAGACAGGTAATCATGAACTGTTTGTTAAACTAATTAAAGAATGTGATAAGGATTAATTTTACTTATTGAGTGTACCTGAAATAAACTTTTAATTATGGACATTAAAAACCTTGAATTTAAATCAAAAACACAAAAATTCTAATAAAGTATTATGCTTAAATAAGTAAATTACTAATTGTTAATCAAACGTATATTTTAATCTAAAAAAATATTTTGATAAAAAACTAACACCTAATTCGGTCTTTTTGGCATAGTTTGTTTCTAAGTTTGTTTTTTACTAAAACTCGAAGTTATTATAATAATATAAGCTTTATTTACTTGTTAAGGATATCTTCAGAACTTATTAAAAAAACGACTTACATTTTAAATATCTACAACACTACATTTTAATTGAGAGAATAATGTAGAAATTTTCTGACAGATTATAGTAAATAAAAAGTTTACAGCTTATACCCAAAAGAATGGAATACTTAATAAGTTGTATTAAATATTTAAAACTGTTCTATGTAGTTAAAAGATGAAAAATTATAAACAAATATACCAAACGTTATTACTAGTTAAAAAACTAAAAGTTAAAGCATATACGTAATATTATATTCTAAAAAAATTTGTTAAAACTGTGTTTGATTTTATATACTACTTAGTAACATAAAGAAATAGAAAGCATCATAGTTTTAAAACATTTTAAGATATAAAAAAGACTTTTTTTATTAAAGATTGATATTTAATCTCATTTTTAGTTAAGCTATTTAACAACTTTCAAAGACTTTTTACTGTCAATTTACTTAAAAAAACTACTAAAGTTCAATAAAAAGTTCAAGTTTTAAAAAAAAGTTAAGTTTACTACGAAAAAATATTAACAAAACTTCAGCAAAATTTGTGTTTGAAAGTCTTAAAGAAGTTTTTTAGAACTTAACTAATTAATTATATCTAATTGTTAATTATTAATTTTTTTTAAGTTAGTTTATAAATTATATCAGGTAAAGTGTTTGTTCATAGAAACTTATACTTTAGTTTAGCAGCTTTTTTAGTAGCTTAATATCTTTTATTTCTTGACTTTGTATTTATAAATAAAATATCGATTAACAATGCTTGTAGTTGTGTCAAATATAAAAACTGCAGTGATGTAACATAAATTTTTCTCTTAATGATATCGTTGGCGAATTTAATGAACAATATATGCAAAATATTATGAATATGGATCAGTCTTTTCTTAGTTTAAACTGCCTAAACCAGCGGAGAGCAATATATTCTTATTCTTATTTTGATAAAAATGTGTAGCTTTTATACTAACAACATGTAAGTTGTGTAATATTTCTAATTTTGATACAGTGTTCAAAAATAATCTAAAAACTAGATTGAGTTTAACTGAAAGCTCAAAACTCTTAATTTAAATATTAAAATAAATAAACAATGCGCAAAATATTAGTTAAACTCATTAAGTGATCATTGAAGAAAATTGTATTAAGATATATAGAAAAATTAAAACTAGTTAGAAGTTTATAAAAAAGAAAATTTTCAAATATGTTACGCTAATTAAGTACCATAACTGATCCTTAACTGTTTGTAAGTTTAAAAATAAGCAAAAATAATTAACGAGCAAAATATTTTGTTTTAATTAAAATGTTAAACTTAAAAGTATGTTTTTTTTGTAGCTTGTTCTTTTTTTTTTTACTAGTTTCTGTATATTAAATATTTTATGAAATCTAAACGTTTTTTCTATAGTGTCTGTATAACTTATTTAAAAAGCGTTAGATGGTGACATTTGCCTTTTCCGTTTAATGAGAATTAAAAAAACTATATTTAAAGTATAACCAACTTTTAAGTATTCAGCTTATGACTAGCAAATAATTATATATTAATTTATATGATGACAACTAAAAATATTTTAAAACTTAATTTCACAGCTTAAAATGCTTGTTATATTGTACAAGTATTAAACAAATAAGCTTTTAATTTTAAACATAAAAAAATAATCAGTTTTAAAAATTCTAATCAGTATACAACTTTTTTACGTTTTTCAAATAGTAAGAAAAAAATAATAATTTAACAATGTAAAACTAGGTTTGAATATAAATATTTTTTAGTTTTTTGTACTGAAAAAGAGTATAAGGCATTTTTATTTCATATAAATAATTATATTTGAATTGCAAGTGTTAAGTGATTTGTTTATGCTCATTTTTAATTACTTTATAAATGAAATTAATCGTCAACTTTTTATTGAATTTATTGATTAGGAAAATATTTTAGATAATTAGCGCAGTGTAAAATTAAAAACTTTAATCAAATAAATCTTTTTGTTTGTTTAATAAAGAAAACGTTTTTGTTGTACAAACTACAGGTTAGACTATTTATCTAATTACTAATAGTTACTAATTTTTAACTAATAATTAATTGTTGCATACTTTATCTCAGTTTTAGTATAAAATGTTTTTTAATCTTATTTGTCTTTTACTACAATTTTTTTCGATAACTGTTGCCCACAGAAGACTATTTTTAGACAGTTTGACATATGAGTTTTTTTTCGGAAAATTAGCCTAAAACTCATAAAAAACTGTCGACATCATAATTAGCGAAAAATAATAATTAAATTTGGCTAATGCTGAAACGTTATCTAGTTTTTATACCTTAAATAGAAAAGTGAAGTAAAAATTAAAATTTACTTAAAATTATTTTTTATTTTAAAATTAAGTTAAAAACAATTTTTATTTGGACGTCGTTGTTTGTATCGATATAATTTTCACAGCCTAAACCAGCTGATCAAAAAAGAAAATAACGTGATAGCCGGCAGTGTCGTCTTTAAAGTAATACGAACTATTTTATATTTTGTTGATGTTAATTATTGGATAATTTTAAATTTGTTATCTATGATTATTTTTAGAAAATTTTATAAACTAAAACTCCAACTAAAAGCATTTGAGAAGTATGTCACGTATAATTATCATATAACATTATGACGATATAGATTAAAACAGTTTAAATTTGAATTTTTTCAATGAAACTACAGTATATGCATGAAATTTAGTTACAAATTGAAACAGGCAAATTTCTAAAAACAGCTTTATTTATTGTTATATTATAACCTATCAAACATATTGTAATAAACAAAAAATTTTTTTTTAACGGCCAAAAATTTTTAAGTATGAGTATTATTGGAAACCATTTCAAATTGTATCTAGTATATTTTTCAAACTACTATAAAAGTGAATAAATTACAACAACTGACTCATAATATTTTAGTTTTTTACGGATAGGTATAACAATCTGCTACTTACATTTACATTAGCGATGCTTTTGGAAGCTTATGTGTACCAACTTTCTTACTAATTTTATTCTTGTTTGTAAAAATAATTGATGATTATAATAAAAGTACATGTAAACTTTTTAGTGACAAAACATTCATTTTATTATTAATTTTTTATCTGCAAAATTATAAATTAAAATATATTACTTTCTTAAAGCAATCTAAATTTTCTTTTTAGTTTAAACTTCCTTAAACTGTTGAATTCAACAAATTTTACTTTGTAAGCAAAATTCTTTTACTAAAGACTGTATGATACTTGTGATTGCTTTATACATAGGAAAAAACGATATTATAAATTAAAAAAAAGAATTGATAAACTTGACTTAATTAATTTTGCTTATTTTGTATCCAAAATAAACACTTTTAACTGCAAACATTCAACTTATTATTTATAAAGTAATGTAACAAAAAGTCTAAAAAAAGGGTATATTAAAGTAAAAACAATAATTAACAGACGATTATGTGTAAATTAGTTCAATAAGTTAAGATAAAAATTAAATATAAATATTTAGCTCTCAATAATTTAGACCTCTAAACATTTTATGTGTTTAATCTAATTTTTATTACAATATTATATATAATGCATGTAATTTAAGTACATATAAATGTTGCATTGACGCTACATAAATTTTGCTGTAAAATAGTTAGTAAGCAGATTTATTACTAAAAGGTGCAACATATTATTATTACCTTTTAAAAATGTATTTGATTTTAAACTGCCTAAACCGGTAGACTGCAATAACTTTTTTTTTACTAATAAATTTATTAACGTTTGAGTCAATTTTCCCAATAACTGGTAAACCAAATAATATTCATAAACTTTATATAGTTAATTGAAAACTATCCAAAACAAGACTTAAAGTTTTATTGAAAACTCACAAAACTTTTACATAGTAATTAAATTAACTTTAAAATGCAAGACTTAAATGTTTATTGAAAACTCACAAAACTTCACATAGTAATTAAATGAACTTTAAAATGCATAAAGTATAAACTATTCGTAATAAAAAAACTTTAAATATATCCCTACGGAGAGTAACACTATTTAAAAAATCTAAAACTAGTTAGAAATTAACGAACCCGAAAGACTAAAAAATGTACTGTGCTAGAGCTAAACTAAGTACCACAATTGATCAATAACAAAGACATGTTATAATTGATTGTGGAAGTATGCTTTTTAAATGTAATTTATTGTTATTTTTACTAGCCCAGTTTTTTGTATACTTTGCTATTTGTAACTAATCGAAAACTTTTCTATATTGAGTTTGTATTACTTATTGCAACATTTAAATAATGCATTAACCACTTAACATAAAGTTTATAAATCCTAAATATCAAGTATATGTATTTATTATGTGATTAGCGAATGGTTAATATATGTTTAACAACTTAAATTATGGAAGATTCAATTTTAAAAAGTGTAAGTTTCATAGCTTTGTTTTTATATGAAGTATAAGAAAAACATTTTTAGTTTTTTACCTATAAAGTACGTTTCACTTAAAAAAGTTTAGAAAGTCAATATATATTTTTTTGGTTTTACAATTAGTAATACATAATAACTACTTAAACAATTTATTTTTGGTTTGAAAAGTGGCCAAAACAGGCTGGTTTTTGTTTTAAAATATCGTTTTTACTTTGTATTAGCTATTAAATAACTGTTTATAAAATACACTTATGATTTAAAAGATGATATATAAATTTTGTATATTACAATTAAGCGCGGGGATCGGCAAACTGTGACATGCGATTAAGCTTTTACTCGAAAGCTTACTTTTTTAATATTAAGTGTTACTGACTCTTTATTTAACAACTAGTACTTATAAGGGTTCAATCGTCATTTACCTTATCATACTTTTGGCTAATAGCTATAGTTGTTTGAAGCAGTTTTTGTCCATAGTATCTAAAGCCTGCAATAAGATTTATTTCTAAAAAATTAAAAGGCTGTCAACCCTGATTTCAGGTTTTCAACCCCGAAACTTGTTTCATTCTCACTTACTTGCTTTCTGACAAAATAAATATAAATAATGATCATAATGAATAATGCATTTTAATAATTAAAAGAATTTGTCACATTGATCTTTCACATTTCTTGTAAAAATTTCGTTAGCAAAATTTTATTTGAAATTGAAGCTACTTATCATTCAATATTTATGTACTGACTTTTTTTTTTTAATCGAAAGTTAAGAATAAATTTTTTATGTATACGACAAAGTAGTAAGTTTACATAATTCACTTAAAATTGAAAATAGCAAAATTGTAAACAAAATTCATAAAATATTTTATCGCTAATTTAATTTTTCAAAAGTAGAGGGAAAAGTTATCGTTCTTAGAAATAATACTTTAAAACTAAGTAATAAAAAAATAAATTGCTCGTCGAATAATACACAAATATATACAATAAAGCTAGTAATGTAAATTGCTTTATCTTTATTGCTTTATGCTTTTTACTCGTTACTTTAACTAGTCGAAAATTCTAATGACGCTTTTAACTAGCTTTATGGACTAACATATGTTAAACATTTTTTAAAATTCGAATTCAAACTATAGTTATTAGAAAATCTTCTGTTTTGGTCCCATTTTACACATTATCAGCCATTAAGTTAAACTTAATTGATATCATTATTACAAAAGTTTGCAAGTGCAAAATCAATAATATTAATATTACTAACATTTAAAAAGCTGCAGTATACTTTACACCAATAGATTTCGACATTAAATTAATAATCTTTTTTAACTATCTTTTTTTCTAAAAATTAATCAAAAATATATTTTTGATAAAAATTGACACAAAAATATATACTTTAATTAAAAAAGAAAAAATTTTATAATACGTTATGTCGCTTATGAATACATCGTGAAAAATTTAATTATAGCGTAAAGTTTAAATATTTTCTTAATTTTTTTAATTGAATATTACATAAACATTAAGCTCGTCGATTAAGTTAGTTAGAAATTAAGTTCCAGAAGATTTTTCAAGTTAAAAATAATGATTACACGGTTCAAATTTACTAATTTTATCTTAATTTTTAAACAAAACAATTCGTTAAAAGTAAAGGAAAAAAAATCATACACATTTTATATCAATTCGAGTTGCATATTATTAAGTAGTGACGTATTTAAAAAAAAAACTAAATAAGTAAATCATATTTGTTATAAATATAAACTAATTTTTAAAGTATTTGGTGCTACACGGTAAACTACATTTTGAATAGCCTAAACCGGCTAAAATAAAGTTTCAGTTTAAAAAAGACTATAAGTTTTTAAAAGACGTAGCTAAAAGTTTTTAAGCAATTTCATTATTTCAAAAGTTCGC
>NW_028140725.1:0-17835 GCF_965202585.1 Thalia democratica | reverse complement strand
AAACCAAATTGAAAAAAAAAAATTATACGGTTTAATCCCCCATATTCCAAACCTGTAAAAACGATCATAGGTAAATTTTTCTAAAAATAATAAAAAAAACACTTTGGAGAAAGTAGTAAGTTTAAAAACATTAAACAAAACATTATAATATTAAGCTACAGATGCATGACAAACATTGAAACAATAACAAAAAAATACAACAAAAAACTAATAAACATCAACAAAATAAACAATAATGAATCATGTAACTACAGAATAAAACAAACATGTCCCCTTGAAGAAGAATGTAGGACAGAAAATTTAATTTACCAGGCAACAATAAAAACAGAAAATTGGACTTAGTGCCAATTAGCTTGAATATGTATAATAACACGCAAAACCACAATAAAAAGCAAATCATATAACAAAACATACCTCCAGTACAAACAAGCAACTGTACTTTCAAAGCTATCACACAAATTAAAAAATAAAACCAAGAATTACAAATCAACATGGAATATACTAAAAAGGGGAAAAAGTCTAAATTAGGAAAAATGACATGCAGGTTGTGCTTATAAGAACCTTTATTGGTACTTAAATCTCGTACAAATTGCAACAACAAAAGAACGTAATTAATGACCTCATACAGACACAAAAACAAATTTTCATAAATAAAATTGAAAGCAAACAAAACTTCAATCAGCTTATAATACTAGAAAAAAATAGGTTTTGACTTTTTCATTGAGTTTTGTTGATATATGGTATAAATTAAAAATTTTAGGTAGTTTTTAATTCAACTTAGTTAAATTTATGAATATTTCTTAGAAAATTTTTAAATCCGTTTAAATTTTGACTGTTACAATAAATTAACTAAAATTATTTTTTTTTAGTTTTCAGTAACTTTGAGTTTTGTTAATGTTTTATTGATACTTTGATTAGAAAATCCAATACATATATCAATATAAATAAATTACAAGCACTTCTTAAAAATAATTGTATAAAAACAGAAATAGTTTTTACAAAACTAAGCCCAATTCAGTTCCGTTTGTGAGCTGTTAGTATAACAACTTCGTTGAAATTTTAATGACAAATAAAAAAAATTATTAAAAACTATTAACAATATAGTTTAATATCGTTTTAGTTTCTGAAAAATGTTATTTACTTTGTGAGTTAAAACAAAAAAATAATTATTAACAACATTAAATACATGAAAATTCAACAAAAATTTAATTTAGCTACAGTAAAATTTATAGAAAAAATAAATTAAAAAAAAAGTAACACTGTACTTGTTTTTTAAATGTGCTATGTACATATTTGTAAGGTAATGCATATATTTAGTTCACTTTTCATACGTTCTCTATACTGAATGTAAATTGTTGCTTGTAAGTTAAATGCTAGACTTTCTAAACTGATTTTGTTATAATTAAGTTGTGTTATTACTTTAACATGTACATAAAATTAGATAACTAAAATAACTAAAACTGCAGTAACTTATTCTACATATTTATTATTTTGCAGAAAAAAAGAATTTTGCGTCTGACTGTTATTGAAATTATATTTACCTTTTTTTTACCATTTCCGCTCAAATTATAATTTGTCTAAGAAAAACAAAAACTGATTGAAAAATTCTTTATATTTACCATTAACAATTTTAAAAAGTGTTATTTAATCAAACTACCATCTATTATACTCTTGACTCTGGAACTATTAAACAAACATTCATTTAACGTCTTTTAAATTTAAGCATTATTGTTTTGTTCAATTTATATTTCCTTTTGAAGACTTTTTTCTTTATAAAAGTTCATCAATTAAAATTTGTTTTGTTATAATTTATTGTTTTGAGTAGTTATGAACTAGGTTTAAGTTGTTCTATAAGTGTAAATACTATTTGAAAATTAAAATCACTAAAATTAACTATCAGACCTAGAATTTTTGATATTTAAGATTTTTATTATTTATATTGATTGGATGTATCTTAAAAATTTAAATTGGTTTCTTTTAAAATTATAATCATTATTTTAAGAATTTTTTTCGTATTACACATGCTTTTTTAGCTAATTCATCAATCGAATAAAAAGATCTCATAATATCTAAAAATGTTTTTAATGTTTTTTTTTTCATTAATATAGTTTGAATATAAATAAATGAATAAAAGATAACTAAATATATTCTTAAGTTATAAAAATGTAAAGTAATTGTTTAGATTTGTTTTCTTGAATTTTTCGTTTTTAAAAATTCACATTCTTTTTGAACAGCTTCGGTAAGTTAAAATTTATATTTTTGATTTAATTTTGATAGTTTTTTTTAGTTTTAATTTATGTTTTATAAACTAAAATAAATAGAGTTTTGATATCACATACTTTTTAAATTTAAAAAAACAAATATTACAGAAATGTTAACCGATTTAAGATTGAAACAGTTTTTTTTAAACCATCTTTAAAGTATAGTTTTGAATTAGTTGTCACTTTGACAACTCTCTTTAATTTTATCTCGCAATAATTTCTTTGAAGCCGTTCATGAAACGGCTAACAAGACTTCACACTCTAAAACGACCATTAACAAGTGTACCTAGCTTGTTTTACAACTCATACTACTAAAAAGATATAATGAAAAGTTTTAACTAAACTTTAAGAACTTTTAATTTCTTGCATATAATATAAGTTTGACTAATTGTTTAATACTAGAAATACTTTATGTAATCTATCGTAAATATCTAAGTTCTAATAGTTATTAAATACTTAATTGTTAGTTCTAAAAACTCTTAAATTTATAAATGATTATACTGTCACGATTTAGTTTATATTATGTAATTTCGAATATGTTTATTAATCAAGTAAAATCACAATAAATGTTTAAAATTTAACATTGTTTGATTAAAATTAAAATTAAAATTTAGAATTTATAAAATTAATAAATTAACCCACATAAACATATGAAGTAAACTATACTATTTGTTTTCAGCTCACAATGTGTTTCAAACTTTAATATATAAGTCTATAAAAGTTAGTTTGTAATATCATGTATTAACATACTAAGCAATATTGAAAGAACTAATAACGAATTGAGATAACAAACCGTACTTTTCACTATAACCAAATTTTGAGGTAGTAAACTCTACAACTATAAAAAATTCTTCTAATAATTCGAAATCTCACTTAAGTAGTCAGAAAATGCTGGCTTAGTTTGGTTATGTAAAAAAATTAAAATTTTATTTTTTTATTTGCAGTTTAGTATTAGTATAGGACGTAATTGTTTTTTATATGAGTTTTTAACTTCGATTGAACTAATAATGTTTAAATTTTGTATATATAAATTAACTAATAACTTTATTACAGTATAAATTACATTCTAATATTCTAAGACAGTTAATTAAATATTTTTATAAATAATTACCGTTGTTTATCTTCTATCTTAATTTACAGAAATCTTATTAAATAGAGATAAACGTTATATTCATAATTAGTTTTGTGACTTCATAAGTTAATGTAAACTAGTAAACAAAAAGACGATTATGACTAATTGTATCGTCACAAAGTAGTATTGTTTATCAGTTAAGCTGTTTAATGTGCAGCTTTTAAATATCAAACTTACTACTTATAACATGTATGCATACACTACGTATTATATAAAAAAGTTGAAACGTAGCATTTGTCTTTAAAATTGTTACAGAACAGATTTAGAATTTTTAAACAGATTAGATTTTTTAGTTATTTGTGTTTTTGAGTTTTTAGTTTACTTTAATTTTATTTTTAATTTAATTGATTTGTTTATTATAATTTACTATCACTGTTACGCCTTACCCTCGGTCAGTAACGTATTTTTACCTTAATATTAATATTTAATTTTTATCTATGTTTACCCTAACCCTTAATCTTGATCGGTAGTTTTCTTTTTTCTTTTTAAACGATTCATTTATATTTATTTGTTTTTTTTTAATAAATCTTCGTTCAAGTTACCTTTTTATTTTTAATATCACTGTAAGCTTCAACCCTTACCCTCAATCAGAAAGTTTTTCTTTGCTCATAAAATTTCTGTAGTTTTTTATAATTTAGTATTTTTTCCAAATTTTTTTGATTTTTTTTTTGTCGTGAAGAAATGACCTTTTTTTGCAAAATTGTAACTCGTGCATATTAATCCTTGGTGCAAAAATTTCTTATCGCAGTTTATTCTCTTCGTGCAATTTTGTCTTCGTAGAGTTTTGAATTGTTCCACACTACTAATATAATGTTGTTTAATTGACCTATTTTTGGGAAAGGGTCAAAATTCCACGAACTCAAAATTTCACGAGGAAGCTAAACTGTAAAAAGACAAATTTGCATGAGGGGACAAAATTGCATGAAGACAATCCTGCATCGCGGGTCAATTTTGCACGAATTACAATTTTGCAAGAAGGGTCATTTTTGCACGAAATGAAAAAAAAAGAAAAAAACGGATAAAAACTAATAGATAAATTACTAAAAAACTAAAAAACGAAACAAAAGTTACTAACCGAGGGTCATAACTAAAAACTATTATTATAAAAAAAAAAAAGAAATAAAGTTATATAAAAGGGAAGAAAAATTAGCTATCAACCGAGGGTAAGGTTTAGAGTAGCAGTGACAGTAAAATATTTAAATTAAAAAAATTAAAACAAAAACAAAATTAATAAATATAAATGAATCTTTCTCTGATTTCAGCAGATGATAAAATATATTATATGATATCTAGACAATCATTTATAGCATAAGTTTTTATTAATTACAATTAAATAAATAGATAAAATAATTTAACTAATGGTTAGACTAAAATCAGTACTTCTTATACTTTTAACTAAATTTTTTTTAAGTAATGTAATATATTGCTTCAAACTACAAGTATTACTTCTTTGAAATAATGAAAAACAATCTGCTAAATTAATTAGCATTTATGTTTGTTAATTTTTGAGTAAGTTTTTGAATAATTTGAAATAATCTGAATAATTAATACTAAATTCCAATACTCACATTTATATATTATAGTGAAACATTATTTAAGCAGCATTACGTTTTATTAAACCAAAAAGTCTTACGTCACCATTACTTTAACGCAACTATTAAATTTTGTTAGCAGTATCATGACCGACTGAAAATAATTAGCTTTTTACCAAATAGCAAACAGAACTACAGTAATAAAACTCACAATAAGTATAAATTTTTGTATGTAAGCATTTGTGAGTAAAACATCTACGATACGAAATATATTAAGTCAAGTTAAAAACCAAATATAAATTCTTAGTTTAAAAAATTTCAAAGAACTCAATTTTTTTCTACCAATAAAACATAAATACAAATATTTTTAGTTGAAACTTTTAAAAAGAGAATCAGGAATTATGAAGCAATTGCGGTATTACTTTGCGTCATAAATCCGAATTCTCTGTTAAATAAAAGTACAAAGCTTGTTTTTATACGCGTCAGTCGAAACAACAGCTAGTATTTGTGGCTAAAGTTTAATTGCATGTTATTTAAAGAGTTTTAAATGTAAATAAGTACCACTTAATTGCAAGACAAACATTTTTTTTATTTTAAAGTTAATAAAAAAATTAAGCGTATTCGAAATTTTTTTCATTATAAATAAAATTAAAAAATTAAGCGTACTCGAAATTTACAAACTCCCTTATCAAAAATACTTTACACTCACTAGTTAACTAAACATAAAATAAATAGAGTGAAAATAATTAAACATTTGTAAAAAACAACTAATTAAAACAAGAAGTAATTAACAAAAATAGATTTTTAATAAAAGTTCAGCTCCGTTTGTCAAAGATAGAATCACATTATTTCAAACTTTAATGAGATAACATTTAGATTAGGCATTTAAAAATCTAAATAGTTTTGTTTTTGTAAAAATTGCGAGTTAGTTCATAAAACTTTTTTTAACTTCAAACAACTTTTTTTAAATAAAATGTTATACATTATTGTCAGTTTCTTAAAGGTATCTTACTTGTTTGTTAAAGACTAGTTTTTAGTTGAGTAAAAAAATCTACAAAATAATGGCTGTTTTATATTTTTTCTTTTATTTTAAAGAAATATTTTAATTTTGTATTCGTTTAATATCAATCTACTAACTATGATTATTTATTTGAATGTTTGTTTTATAAATTTGGGCATATTATTGCTACATGTGTCAAAAGTATCAGACTTTGAAGATAATAAAAAAAATTTTTTTTCTCACCACAAATGTTTTTGTGTCAAAACTTTATTCCGATTAATGGCGTATAACTACTCTCAAATATTATAAAAACTGCATGATGCAACGATTCATTTAATACTTTTGGTCACAAGCTGATAAGGTGATACGACAGACTGAGCTGTGTTGACAGAACCGCCAGGAGTTGCAGAGACTGTTGACAAGAAAGACTCTTGACAAATGATATTGAGTTGTTTTATAAAGTTTGAGTATATATATTTATAACTGTTTTTGATAGATTTAAAGATTGTTATTTGAAGAAAGTTTTTGTAATTCTTATTATTAAAAGGTAAAACTTATTTTTATAAAAATTAAGTCGATCTATAACTAAAAATATACTAAAGTAAGTAGTGTTAAAATATAAATATAAAGTTTATTTAGTGAAGCAATTACTTTGCAATATTCAGTGATGAAATATACTATAAAACAATGTAATATAGATACTAAACTAACTGTAAGCGAACACAGATATTAAGTTTATACCTTTTTATTGTAAATCAGAGATTTGATACAAGAGTTAGGGTACTATATTTCTGTATTTTAAAGCTGTTTTTAACTGCTTTGATACAAAGTTATTAGTCTTAGAAAAATAAAACCTTAATTAAAAAATATTCTTAGTTAGGTTTACTCAAATCACAACTTGTTTTTCTACAAGTTTTTTGAAGAAAGTATTTTAGTACTACTACTTTAGTTTGTCAAAACTATTTCAATACACTTTTTTGAGAAATTTTATCCGTTATATAAGGCAGAAGAAAATGATGACCTATTAAAAAAAATACATTTTTCAATAGTTTGGTAACTTAATTTATTTTAGTTCGATAGTTTATATGTTCAAAAAGTAGAACATACAAAGTATAAGTCTTAAGTTTTCAAGAGTAACAAACAAAACAATCTTTTTAACAACTGTTTTTTTAAAAACTATCTCTAGGTTAGAAATTAGTCACTTAAGATCAAGGTTTTATAAATTTTTGTAGTGAGCACTTCAAATAAACAAATTTTAAAAATTGTTATAGTTTAACTAAATGTTAATAGTGCCTAAGAAGTAGTACTTCAAAACATAAACATTAATTTTTGTAAATAAAGCACATTAGTTTTTGAGAGACAGCAAACAATTTGTATTTTATTTATAAATAAAATTATATTACAAAAACCATAATTAAATGAATATTAGGATTGTGTTTAGTTGAGCCTAAAGAATTCTTTAAAACCTTATTTCTACAAAAAACATCTTTTTCGTTTAATTATGAATATAACTCAAGTCTAAATTTTTAAGTTGTTTTTAAAAAGCTATCTTTAAATTTAATATAATTTTTTTAGAAAAAAAGCGCGGTTTTGTATATGCTTATTAAAATAAAGAAGTTTCTGTCTAAAAAAAGTTGTTTAGTATACTACTAAAATCACTGAATTTTATTTAAAGCTCATCAATTGTTCATTAAATTGAGATACAGTGGTAAACTAAAATTTACTTAATATCAGGATAACGTTTTAAAGACACTACTGATGTCATATTTTGTGTTTAACAAATGTTTGACCCTTATTTTAATTTTGCAGTTAAAATCTGGTAAACTTTAACATACTAGTTTATAATATTTCTTCTCCAGCAAGAGACATATTATGTCTTAGATCTGATAACATAAAGAAAAAATTTATTTTACTATTAGTCATGCTTTTTTATTGGCGTATTATCTTAATATAGAGTAGTGCCTCAGACATAGTTAACACATCCCTTTTACGATAATAGTACTGTTTATTGATAATAAGCATTCTTTTCACGTACAAGTTACCATAAATGTTCAATTTACTTGGTAGAAGTGTATTTGCAATTAAATTTTAATGAATTTTGAATGCGTATTATTTTAAAATCGTTAAAATTACGGCTAAAAAAACTCAAAATAACCACAGTTATCTCAATTTCAGTGTAAATTAAATAAACAAGAATATTCTAATAAACAATATATATTTTAATTAAGAATTAACATGTAAAAGTCTAAAACTTCAAACAACTACTTTTTGTGGTCTAGTTACTTGAATTTTAATATTATTCAAAATCAGAAGATATAAAATAACTCCTTTTAAAATTTAGGTAGTTTTTTACCAATGATTATACATTTACTAATTTAAGATACTAACTTAAATAAACGAGTGTTTCTAAGTTTAATGAGTTAAGGTTAGACTACTGTTAGACTTTAATTTTAGTTATAAAATGTTTTTAAAATACATGTTGTTCATAGTAAACTTTATATAATTTGTTTCATATACAGCTGTATTTATAACAGCTTACAAACTTGCCTTAATTTGAATTTTTTACTTTACTGAAATACATGGTGTATATATTTGAATGTCTTGAACTAGTTTTTGTGTTTATACGATATGAAGTCAATAAAACTTTTAATATTGTATACTTAATTTTGTTTTTAAGTTTAGCGAAATAAATACAAGGCAAATTAAAAACTTTAATATTTTTCCATTTTTTATGTGGATTTTCAAGTTTAAAACAAACAACTGCGGGGGCTTTGTACCGCGCAAATAAAAAAAAAATAATTTGATTCCAGCCAGCGAAAAGTAAACTAAAAGAAAAGTTTTTATGTACAACTTATATTACATTTAATAAAACAGCCGTTAATATAGAATTAGTAAGTCGTCAAAGTTGATTTTATAATTTGCATAATTTTAACAATGTGAAAGTGCTTGGCCCCTAAGGACTATGTGTTTTATTTACTGGCCTGCTGACAAAAAACGATGTCGAACCTTATCTAGGTTAAAAATGAAAACTTAGAATACTTTAGTTTAAATCCATTTTCAATATGTGTTGATGCGTATAGTTATTTAGTTACAGCATTAATGTTAAAATTTATAGCGTATATTTACTTTGTAAGAAACAATTTAAGTTAGATCTAAAGTCTACACTTGTGTTTTGCAAAAATGTTAACTCTAGTTTCTTTTTAATAATTAAAAACAATTACAGCATTATTTTTGTAATAGTATAAAGTGAATATAAAAAAAATTGTATGAACAATTTTCTTTTTAAATGAAGTCCTTTTTTTTCAAGTAGTTTAGTAATTTGAGAAAAAAAAAGTGCAACTAAAATAGACATAATTTAATGTACTTGAGGCTCTTATTAGTTTGCAAAAAAAAGTTCTAATTACATGAATTTACATAACTTAATAGAAATAGAAGAGTAAATATAATTTCTAAAGAAAAACATATGTTTTATTTAAACTTTATACAAAAGGTAAGCAGTAGGGGATGACTATTTATAAAATTTAGCAAACACTTATTAAAACATAAATATTTTTACAAAACAAAGTTAGAATATAAAAGATTTAAAAATAAACCTTGATAATTATGGCGATTTAATTTGAATTTATCAAGTTTCTATAGCTTTATATTTTATGTTCGAAAACCTAGTATATTTTTTTTTTGAAAAGTGATAATCATGAAAAAATTATTTTATGTTTAATAGGTAATAAAATGTTAAACAGTATACTTGCAAATTTTATTTTTATTTTATTTTCTTTTATATAATAGCCTTACGAAAACTCAAAATAATGTCAAAACTTAAAAAAACTTCATAAAAATATTTTATATCTAGACGAAAAAACATGTAATCGTAATCTACATCAGACTTAGTTTAAAAACCATTGTAAACATGGTTGTTACTCAAAATGTCGCGATCGCCTGGCACTACTGCACTACTCTTAGACGGAGCCGGCGGTCGCGAATCAGCCAAATCAATAACGGGATTAGGCAACGCACCTGACCCAGAGCGAGTGGTCATTGACTTGACTGCTCCCTTTAGAGGTTTTATACTCATTGTTAAACTTTGTTATCTACGGAATATATATCGATGAAAAGTCAAGTTAACAACAACGCGAAACTACATTGAAGTTTATTCATTGAACTGACAATATAAAATATGAAGCAACATTTACAACTTAATGTCACGTAAATAAAAGATAAAGTTAAATGAGGAAAACTAAAACTTAAGCAAAATGTAAAAACTGACCTAATGTAAGCAACGTAATTGCTTATTACTTTAGCAAGCACTATAGATTATTTTATACAGTTTCTCAAAGTTTTGCTCTTCATGAGTCTTGAACTATTATTATTGTAGATTTATAAATTTCAATCATAAGCTAAAACATTCTATAAGTATATAGCCTACACTGGAGTTTTTAAATATTTAACAAAAAATATTTACTTTATGTTTAATAAACCGTTAAGTAAAGGATTAGTTTTAATAAAAATGATTTGATGTTTTATAAAAGGACAATTAACTGAAAGCATTTTTATTCACGTTATTTTGTTAAAATATTTTTTAGAACACTAAAATTCATTACACATCATTTAAATTTTTGTTTAGTTTTAGAATAAAAAATATTTTCTGCATTATAACAGATTAAAAAAATATCAATAAACAAGGTGAAGGTTTCATTCAACTATGAAATCTTTTTTAAAATATCAATTACTAATTTAATGACTTTTAGCTTTACCTTGACTAAAATAATTTTGAAACTGATTTTATTATTTTTCATGTGTTACTTTAGAACCTTTGAAATCAAACATAATTATAGCAGCAGACAAACGAAAAATTAAAAATTTTAGCTTTTAAGTTTTATATAAGCTCAACAATAAACTTAAAAACACAATTTCTTGCATCAAAAAAATTGTTCTAAATGGAGCCAAATATTATGTCTACTTAGCTTTCTTTGATAACAAAACAACTGGTTGAACTTATAAACTATAAAAGTTATTTGGTTGTAACTGTCTAAAAAGTATTTTACTGACGCTTAGCCATTGTGTCTTTTAATAGTTTTTAACTTGTCTACTTTTATTTTTTTAATAAGAAAAAACATTAAAGCAATTTTCTGATATACTGAAGTATAACTAAATGTTTATCAATTAGTCAGGGAAAACAAGTTTACAAATTCTAAAATATTGAGAGGTGAGTTTCATTTAAAAACATATTTTAAATTAGAAATATACAATAAACTTATTCAATGCAATATTTAAAAAATATCTAAACATTTTTTTTTATCTTTTAGAACTCAAAATGCGTAACTAAACGAGAGTGCGTAGTGTCACAAGTGCATTAAGATGCAAGGGGTTACTATACTGTATACTAATTTTATTTTTGGATGTGAGCGAAATGCTATTTTTCTTGACAGATTTTGATTATTGTTGTTATAATTAAGTTGGCAATTACTTTAACATAAAGTTAGATAACTGAAACAAACTGCATACTTTTGTAATAATATAAAACACAAAGAAAAGCTTTTATTTAATCTATAATTATAAAATACAATGCATATAAGAGTTATTTATGTTTATTTTACAATATTAAAACACAGAAACAAACTTAAAGTTTAAAAACCTTAATTTGTAACATCTCAATATAGAAAACAAAACTATGAATCATTGTTTTAATAGTTTAATCTCACGAAAACTTGTATGCACAAAATAAGCAAGAAACCATAGTAATACGTAGTATAAGGTTAAAGTTTAAACTTAAAGCTGATTATACTAAACAAATATTATAACATATCTTATACGATAAATAATGTTTATAGTAATTTATTAAGGGCAAGAGTTTTAAGACTTTTAATTCTTTGAACTTTTTATGTTCACTTAAAAATAATGCTTGATTTACTGAAATGTAAAAAGCCTTTTTAAATAGTAAATTTAAACTAAATTTAAATAATTTATCCACAACCAGGTATTGGTGGCAAAAAATACACGATTTTTTCTAGAATAATAAAGTAGTGAACTGCATATTACAATGTTTTTTTACCTATATTGTTATTTAAAAACTTATTTACGCTTAAAAATAGAAACAATTCTAAAAAGTTGCATACTTAAAAAATACAAGCTTAGGAGTTATTAGAAATCAGTTTTAAAACAAATTAATAAAAAAAAATAATGAGCCAATAAACTAAAACAAATAATTTGTATTTAGAATTTTTTAATTAGAAATATTAATACCTAGAATTTTATCAAATTAAATTGGAGTTTAAGCCAGGTATCAACAAAATATTTGCAAACTTCGAAATCTAATTTGTATAAAGCTAATGTATCAGTCAAAGTTTGAATGGATTTAAGAACTATCTAAAATAAAACTTTAAAATTAAATTAAAATATAACAAAATTTCACCAAAACTAAATTAAAAACTCAAAATCTTATTTTGTACTAGTATTGTATACTTATTTTAGTTTTATCCGCTTATAAGTTTTTTTTATAAAAAAATGTTTCTGTGCCTGCATGAACTCATTAATTCTGTTATTTTGTTGATCAAATTTGTATCACACTTAAGTATCATTAAAGCTTATTTTAAGCACAACCAGCTATTGTTCCTTGTTTAGATTTTTGAACCTTTTCAGAATTTTCTTACTAGATGTTTAGCTCTTGATTTCATTTTTTAATTTGTGTATAAGTTTTAAAAGTTCATTTGTATATTTGTACTGGAGATAATTTTTGTTGTTTGGTTTCTTAATATATGTGGTATTATGTGTTCCTATAATAATTTTTTTTAATTTTATAGATAGAATTAATTTTTTGTATTGAGAATAAAACTTTATTACAATTCAAGTTTCATTCCTAAAAAAACATATTTTGAATTTTATAAATTTAATTAAGCAACAAAACTATTAAAACAAATTATTTTTTTCTGTTACACTCAGATAACGTAAACTGTGTAATGCTGTGTTCAATAAGTTTTTATAGCTAAACAATTTTCTAAAGTAAATATACATTTATTAAATGGTTTTACAAATACAAAATATTTACGAAAAATTAAAAATAAGGAATACATATAATGCATTTATAAGAGGTACATGCACAAAAGCAATAATTATATTTACACTAAAGTTTCAATACTTTTCTTTTTCAATCAATGCTAATTTAAAATTTGCTTAATTTATACTAATCGCATGAAAAGTGAGTGACATGTGAAAATTATAAAAAAAAGTAAAATAAAATTTTATATTATGTAAAGAATTTCCCCAAAAGTTATGCCACTGGTAAGAATGAATTGAATAAAAGATAAATTTTTACGAAATACCAAGTTTTAATTAAATCTTAATTTTGTGAGTATAATTACTGCAATATCATGTATAGTATATAACTTTTTAGTAGCACTATAAAAAGGGTGTTAATTCAAGGACTTTTTATAACTAGCTTATTATACCTCCAAGTTTTTTGCTTAATAATAATTTTTATATTCTAAACAACCGATTATAAAACTTCAATATAAAAAGTTTTGACTTGAATTTACTTTACTAACAAAAACTAGTTTAAAAGTAAGTTTTTAATAAAAAATAAAAATAAAAACAATAGTTGGCCTTTAAAAAAAATATTGGAATTTTCAAAATTACTCCAACACTATAACTTTTTCAAAAATCAATTAAAAATGGAGTAACTTTTGGTGAAAAAAAAAAGGATTTTACTTTAAGCATTTGCCATTTAATGATATAACTTAAATAAACCAATAAATAATTAAAATTTATTCCAAAGTTTCTACTTTTTATTTAAATAACTTATATTGCCTTTTACTATTTTACTAAAAATTGTTTAATTAAACTATACAAATAAGCCAGCTTAATAACTTTACAAGATTTTTTGTTCGAAAAAGTATAAGATACAAACTTTATTTGTACAACTGTGTGTAAATTTTAAAAACCGAAACAACATTTAAATTTAAAAATATTTCTTTATAATAGTAATAATTTTGTATATATGCGATCAAGTTTTTTTTTTTTCATCAGTATAACAATTAATTTTTCTTTGCACAAGATATTTTCGCTTTTTTCATTAGAGCTTTAAAATCTTTTTGAGTTTTTACATATAAAACGAAAAATAATTATCGAAATATATACAATGCTTATACTAGAGCTTTTGTTGAATTGGCATGATGTTATTAAGAAATCTTTATTACATAATTCGAAATATGTATCAGTATTAAATAATTGTACACTTGAACTTAAATCAAAAACTCTTTATAAAATCTAGAATCGATTTTTTTTTTGTTTTTGATTCTAATACAATATAATTTTTTTATAATTTATCGCATAGTTACTTAATCCTATTTATTTTCAAGTTTTATATATTTCTTCTAAAAAGTTACTTTATGTAAATTAATTTACCATTTCTTTAGATTTAAAGCTGAAGATAGTTTTATATTTTTTGTTCTTTTTACATGAACACAAATGTGTTTCACATTTTTTTAATTTATTGAGCTTTATAATTAAGTAACTGAATTACCATTTATACTTAACGAATCGGTGTAATAGAGTAAATGACATTCTTTAAACTTTAGTTAAAGATTTAAATCTGTTCATAAAAATCTTTCTTAAAAGTATAAAAATAATAGCTTTTAAAGTTTCTATAAGCTTGTGCAAATCTATTTTGATGTAGTATTATTTTTAAAATTAAAACTACTTTAAAATTCATTATAAGAATGCTTGATAATCAATTTTTTTATATTTTATTAGTTTTTTATATATATTTTTTACTAAATTCAATATTTTGTATTAGATTATTTTATCAACATTTTTGCTTTAAACACCAAATTTTACTACTATTATTTGGATTTATTTGAAAAACTTAATGTGTATAACTTTTATTTGAATGGTATTTTCATGTATATATTTGTATTTTTAGTTTTATTGATATTAAAAAAAGTACATTTTACAACTTGTGATAATAAAACTTTCCAGCTGAAATAATGAGTATCCCTTTTTTGTTAGTCGTATATTTTACAACTTTAAAAATTAGCAAGTTGAGAAAAACTTCAATAAATTCATTAATCAAGTTATTCATAATATAAATGTTATGAAATTAATTGAAGGTTTGTGTGGATAATAATGACGTCAGCAAAAAATTTAGTGATGTGACGCATTTCAGTTATTTTTTAACGCATTTCAGTTTATGTCGCATTTTTTTCTTAATGCAGTTAAATTTCAATTTTAATTATTTTGTAACGCGTCGAAGTTATTACCGCAAGTTTTTAGTATTGAAAAAAAGTTTACAATGCAAATTATTTTAAAACTCATTCTAATTGATATCGCAAACTTTTTATAATGTTATTAACCTTACAGTGTGAATTGTTTTGTATCGCATTTTATTTTATCATTTGAATTAGCTCAGTAATGTATTATAATTAATAGTAAGAGGTATGTTATAAAATAGCTTAATTTATGCCGTATAGTTGTTTGTAGTTTCTAGTATAATCTCTAATAACGCATCTTAATTTACATTGCAAAACTGTTTTAAAAGCATAAACTTGATTAAACTTGTTTGTAAATTTGATATAAACCCTTGTTTGATTAGATTTTAACTAATATATTTTTCAGAAAAACTAGTTTAAACATTCGGATACAAATATGTTTATTCTTATTAGAAATACCTGAACTAATCGTTCAAAATACTAAATACAACTTGAGTCTTTCTTATATTATACTTAGTAGCTTAATATTGTTTAATTCTAATATTGTTTAATTTTGTGCTTTATTATGATAACTATTTAACAATTTTTATATTTTTATCATAAAGTATCATTTGATTGTGTGATTAGAAAGTAATTAATTAGATAACCTTTGTTTAGGTTGAATTTTATTTTGTAATTGTATCAGTTTTTTTGATGGCTTATTTAATTCTGTTCAGAAACAAATTTCTAATCTAGCTATCAGCTAATAATATTTTAACTAAGGAGAATAGTGAAAAATAAAAGCTAGGATTAAACTATTAAAATAAACAACATATTTTAACTGTCAAATTATTCTGAATTAACATAAAACAAAAACCAGTTGTACTAACTGTTCAAATTCTTTAATAAATAATTCTAATAAACAAAATAGTTTATCTTAGAAAATCAAATTACATTTAAAATCTCTTAAGTGTAAAATTTGAAGTCATTCCAAATAAAGACCTCAAATTTATACACGTTTAAATCAAAATAGTATTTTATGAATTAAAAACTATATTGATTATTAAGATTTTTTTTTAATACAGATTAAACAACTAAATAAATGTCTTTCAAACAAATATTGTAATTACTATCCTATAAAAAAATGTTTGTGTAATATGATACGACAAATATTGACTGAAAAATTACCCAGGTTGAAATAAAACTATTATTAACTTTAAAATATAAATCACTTAATAAATAAAGGAGACTTCTGTTTGAGTTCACACTTTAAACAAAACCAAAAAGGTGCGAACTCAACATACCATGATAATATTTTTACAAAATGGCAAGTTTCAATATGTTTTAATGCAAAAATGTTATTAATAAACATAAAATCAATTTAAGCATAAAGTAAACATTCATTAAAAGAAATAGATCTATATAAGCTATTAAGCATTATTAACATTGTTGTTTTATTAATACTCAATTAGTAATAGACTTTATTTAAGTCAAATTTAAGAAAGTATAAATTTGCATTTTTTTTTGGTAAAAAAGGCGAACTCAAGAGTAAGTCTGCCTTATACTACCTAATAAAGTTAATATTTTAAAGCTTTGTAAATAAAGTAAGTAACTTTTTTTCGTTAGTCAAACAGATTTTATAACAACCTTATTTTTTCTTAACAAAACATTATTAATTTTAAAGAGAGCTGTGTTGAGTAACGCTTAATATATCGATCTTAGAGACTATCAAAAACAAATAACTGTTTATGATAAGCAGAAACTATAAATTAGCGTTTAATTTAATTGTTACGGCAATACTTTTAATTTATTTTTTTAAGATTTTTTTTAAGTTCTTTAAGTTAAACTAACTAGTATAATTTTTTATTATAATTTTTTACTTTATTTTTTGAAATAATATGAAATAAAATATTAATTAAAGTTCAAAGTACTAAAATGTTTTGGTTTATATCGTTACTGATTTAGTTGAACTTTGAAAGTAAACTACATGTTTTGTATTATTAGCTTTAGTTTCAATATCCAATTGTTTAAAGGAATAATAAACTAATAAGAACATGACAGAAACAACTTTATTTTCTATTTTTAATCTATTTAATTTAGGATTTAAAAATATACACTTTTTTTATAAGCTAGTTTGCAGTAGCTTAAAAAATAACAACGCCGATAACTTGCTTGTTGTTAAATAACTCTAGATGTTTTTTAAAGAGTTCAAGCGAGCGATTGTTTGTGTTGTTCTAAGTATTGCGTCACAAAATAAAGTCAAATTTATTAGGAACTAATACGTAGTGGTTAGTTTTCTAAACATATAGTAATTCATTTAATTGAAACATTCAGATTTTATATAAAATTTCTAATTAACATTTAACCAAAAAAGATATTTAATTAGTACACGTTTTTAGCTTAAATAGTTTTTCATTTGTAATAATTTGGAATTAATTTTAATTTTTTTGTTTTAATATAAAACGTATTAAGAATTGAATGTTATTTCTAAAGAATATCTATTTGATCTAAGAAATTAGTTATAGCTAATTATATTTTAATTACATTACTTAAATATTTTATTTCAAGTTGCTTTTTTTTAATAAATTAACTTGAGTCTTCACAGAATATTTAATAATTTTGTTGTAATATTGAATTTAAAAATAAACATATTTGAAATACCTATTATTTAATTTTAAATTAAACTGTAAATTAAACAATTCTTAAAGCATATCCTTAAATGAGTACATCA
>NW_028140724.1:0-17838 GCF_965202585.1 Thalia democratica | reverse complement strand
TTCATATTGAGAATTAATATGCTTAACATTTCTTTTATAGTAACTCTCACTTTGAAAACCGTCGATTACTTAGTCAACGCTTAAACATTGTTCGTTTGAAATTTCTAGTTATTTCTCCAAATTTGCGTTGAAAATCTCTGAAAAGAAACAAAAATTACAAAACTGGGAAATTACCCATTGTTGATACAAGAAGCTTCTAGCAGAAGTTGACAATTGTGTTGAAATGTGACATTTTTCCAAATTATGGCAAGTAGAAGACTTCAAAGTTGGTCAAACATATGCTCATCGGCTTTCAAGTGCAAAAACCTACAAGTTTGAAAGGTATTAGAAAAACCAAATAGTTCAAATTCAAAGCTTTGAAGTTTCAAAGCTCAATTTTGCTTATTTTTCATCGTTTTATTAATTTTTTTGGTGTTTTTTAGCATGAAATTTTCCGCAAAGAACGATGGAAATGCTTATTTTTAATTATTGACAAGTTTAAACTAATAAGGAAAAAATTCCAAAAAAATGTTTTACTCGTTCATAATCATTCAATTTTGTTACATAAAAATTTGCATAAATTTAAATAATTACAGTCTACTTAGAAGAAGACAGCTTTTTTATAAAGTCTTTTAATTTAGTTAGTTCTTTTACAGTTAATTAAACAATACTTACTTTGACTAACAGTTTCATTAATTAAAACCATCTCCAACAGCCCATTAGTCAAACATTTGTATGACTTTAATAAAAGTTCATCAAAGGAAAATGATGTGACTCTTAAAAACTCTCAGTTGCAATTTTTAATTGACAGTTCTACTGAGAATAGGACTGGTAAGTTTCAAATTTACTAGTACTTGTTTTATTTAAAATTAAATTAAAACATTTGCAGACCTAGAAATTGGAAGCTCAAGTTTAAATCCAAAAATAGTTGATGTTGAATCGATGCAAATTGAAACAGATGAGTTTATCAATGGTAAAGACTCAAACATTGGTGAAAACTCAAACATGAGTGATAATAGTTCAAGACAAGTCCCAACTAGAAATCACAAAGAAACTTGTATGTTAGCTTATAAAAAAGAACTGTCTTGTTCTGCATAGCAAGTATTAGTAAATATTTCAATATTTCAAATAAAATTAATAATAAAAATTCAGTAAAACTTCTGTTCTACATGAAAAGTATTTCTCAAAAGCCTGTTAACTATCATTATTAATGTTTGTAGGTTTCATATCGCAACACTTACTATATATATTAAAATAATATTTAATTTAAATATTTTTCCTTATAATTATCAATTAGTTTTAATAAGTTTTAATAGTTCAAAGAATTTATCTTCAGATACTGAGAAAACTAAAGCTAAGTTTCCTGTAGAAAATAGAGATGATGAACAAAGTTCTGATAAAATTCGATCAAATAGTCAAACTTACTCAAACACTAAAGGTAAATATTTTAGGTAATTTGAAGTTCCACTTAAACTTGTATGTTGTTATCCTTTAACTAAATAACTGAAATATAAGAATTATTTAAAAAATACTTTTTTAGTATGCCTAGTTAGATTTTTATTAAGTGTTTCATTTTCCTTAAAAAAAAATTGTTTTTGATAAACTAGTTGTTTTTAGATTTAGTTTTAAGCTAAATTAGCTTTTTTAGTACCCAAGTTTACTTTTTTATTCTAAAGTATACTAAAAAAATAGGCTTTTTATATTTTTGCATGTATCTGTACGAATTGGTTTAGGTCATGAAATGCATTTTGTTAATATCTGGTTTCAAACAAATAGAAAGAATAAAAACTAATTATGCATATTTTTGTCTTAAAGTTTTCATTTTACAGAAGTTGCAAATGTGCATTCAAAACACGTCATTCTTAACTTAAATGAAGAAAAAATGGAAGAAATTAAACGTGAAAAGCATTCTAAGGATAAAAATTTAACTAAGTTAGACGACATTTCAACAGAATCTTCTAGAAAAAGTAAATATGTACTTTTTTTTTGTTTGAGAATTTTCATATAAAAAAGAACTTATTCGTTTACATAAGAACTCAAATATGTTTTTTAGTGTCTATGTTATAGTCAAAGTGCTTAACTTATTTTACAAATCAACTTTATATTGTGATTTTCCTCTGTTAACACTTACTATAAAAGTTATAATGAAACTTTGTATGTATACTTTTCAGATTATTATTATTTTAGTCTAAAAGCTGAATAACTTTACAGGCCGTGTGAAAACTGGACCTAAGTTTTTTACAGAACATAGAGGTAATCAACAAACCTCTCAAGAAATTCTACCAAATAACCAAAGTGACTTAAATACTAAAGGTAAACATATGTATATGTTAAATCAAATAAAAAACCACTTTTATATTCTGAATAAATGTTTAATACAAAAGTGTCATATTTTTTTAATACTTATGTATGTGTAAATTGTCATTTAAAAATTTATTAGTTTTTGTTATTTTTAAGAATTTGTTTTTGTTAAACAAGAATATTTTCGGATTTAGATTTTAGAAATGGCTGTTAAAACTAAAATTAGATTTTTTAAATTTAGAAAAAAAATTCTGCTAGTAATATTTTTTAAGTTTTTTCTATGAAAATCTGTTGAGTCTATAAAAAGTTGGTTTTTATTAGCTAAATATTCTACTGAATAATAATGATAAACTAAAAACTATATTAGCTGTTTTTAAGAAAAGTTTATTATTTTTACTAAAAGAAATTGTAAATGATGGTTCAAAAAACAACAATTTAAACTCAAATGAAGAAATAATGGAAGAAATTGAACCTGAAAGGCCAGAACCTCATAACTTGAATTCTAAAGATGAAAATTCAACAGACTTAGACAACAACTCAACAAAATCTGCTATAAAAAGTAAATATTTTGTTATAAATTTTTATTAGCAATACAGGGTGGTCCAAAATCCTGCAAAGACTTGTAATTTGAAAAATTGGCCATAAAAACTAGAAAAACAAGTAACTTTTAAAAATTTTTACATTTTAAGTTGTAAAATTTTGAATTGACAAAAAAAATCTATCATCTGGATAAAAAATTTTTGGTATCATAATTTTTTTTTGTAATTAAAACAAATTTTTTACAAGTTAATACACATTTGAAATACCTTCACTGTATTTTTACAATGTTTTTATAGTACTTAAAATGGTTTCTACCTTAAACTTAATTTTAAACTAGAAGTAGACCTAAAAACAAGTACTATTTTAAACCTGGAAGTATTAATTCAGTTCAATATTCAGCCAGCTTAAAAAAGTTTTTGAAAAACCAGTGGCCACCCTGTAAGTAGAATTTTTAATGAAAAAAAAAAAGTTTCTTAACATAAAAAGTCAAAAGCTAATTTTTTCAAAACTTTTCTGTGATAGTCAAAGTGATTAACATAAAAATTGGGGATCAGACTTGTTTTTAAAAGTTAAAAATAATTTGTTCGGTAATCAAAAATATGTTTTTTAATAAACATTATCCCTTATATGATAGCTAAAATTATGTAATAGAATATTTTCTTCAGAATATAAAGTAATTTTTTGAGGTGTAGTCGGTTGTCTAAAGTGTTTACTATACAAATGTACATTCACAGGGCGCACCCCCAATATAAACTGGCAAAAGTCGTCGGAAAGGGAGAGCTTGGCGCGCAAGAACCAAACTTACAAGCGCGAGATTTGCCTCGGCAACAAATCAGAGTTGGACCAGAGGACTGAAACCGAGGAGGGGCAGTGCGAGGTTTGATTCTCGATTATTTTTTTGACTGTAATTTTTAATTCTGATAATTGTTCCGGGATTAAAATTTTTATCAGTAAACGCTATTACTAAACTGCTAATACCTGTTACTAAAATGCTTAATAGCTTAAAAATTTAACCCGTGCAATTTTGTACGCTTGTGAAAATTAGACAGCTAGCTACCCTTTTTTTCTATCACTGTTATCCCTAAACCTTACTCTTGGTGGGTAAATGTTTTTTTTTTCTTCTTTTTTTTTTAATTCTGGTGCTAAAATGAACCTTCGTGTAAAAAAGTTTCTTCGTGCATATTAGACCCATTCCCGTTTTAAACACTTTACATTGGTAGCAGTTGAACCTTGGTTAGTACTAACTTATTCAGTAATCAGTTGCTTTAGGAATCGTTTATCTAACTATTGAAACATCTAGTTTAGGTGAATACCCTATTTAGTAAAAAATTATGATTGAAGTTGCCTTGGCTACTTAGATTCGAAATCAAAAACTTAACTAAAATAGCCTGAAAATTAACCAATACAACTATTGTTTTTGAAAAGCTCAAAATCCAATTCAATGTAATTTTGTTTTAATGTCATGAGGTTTTTGTAGATAAATAAAAAATGGTATAGTTATCTTTATCAAAAATAGAACAAAACATTTAAACTTTAGAATGTACTTTAAAAAAATTGAGTGGTGTAGTTAAGTGATGGTTTCATTTTAGCATATTAAACAGAATTCAGAACTTACTTTGCCGTTTTGTCTTTAAAACATCGTTTTAGTTACTTAGTAAAAATAAAATAAAAAGTTGTATTTTGCATAATATAATGTATACTTTTTATAATTTGTTTTTTAAAACTAAAGTATTCTGATAGTCACTTAGTTTCTATTTCTATTTTTATACTCAAAGTTTATGATTATTTTTAAATACACTTATAACACTAAATAATTTTTTAAATATTTTGTTATTTTTTAGTAAATAAATTATGTAGCTGTCATTTTGGTTTTTTAATTTAAACGAAGGATTAGGGTTTAGAACATAAACACTTTAACGAAATTTGTCAGAAAATTTTTCATTAAACCACCAAGCAAAAGAATTTACATTACAACAGAAGTAGATGTTATCAAAAACAGATTTGTAAAAAAAATCATTTGTATTCATTTAGAAAACCTAAATACTTTAAGACACGTTGCAAACAAGATATATTATTTCAGCTAATCGAATTTAGCCAGAGGGGCCGACTCAAATATAATTTAATAATTTGTTCATATAAACTTAACTTGTTAATTTATCTTCCTAAAAAGGCTCAAGACAAGAACTAAGTGTATCAATCAAACTAAAACCTATAACACACTTATAATTTCTTGAAACTAAAAAATAACACAAAACATTAATTTTTAACAATGAAATTAGAACTTAACATGTTTGTAAAATATTGCCGAACAGTTGTTTCTTTTGTTTAACTTTTTCTTCCTCACACATCTTCCGGTTTCGATGTTGAATTTTTCTTATCAGGTTCAACCGACTCATTTTTGTCAGCACTGTCTTCCGTTGTGGAATTTTCTTCCAGTGTGTTTGATTCAACAAGTGGATCAGTCTCTACAGCTGCAGAACCAGAGGCGCTTTTGAAGCTATTCAGTAAACTTTATCTCTTTTTTGAACTTCGCTCTACTTTCTTTGTTCTGCATTCCTGTGGAGGGGAATCGGTCTCATCAGAAGCTTTTCTTTTTCTGCCCTTCTGTTTTTCATTTGCATTCTTTATTACGTTTTCCTTAGCAGTGCGTGCTTCCGCAAATGTTTTCTGTTGCAAAGAAGCCAACGACAAATTGTTTTCAAATGCATCTTTATATTTTCCCGTGCAGTTAGTAAAACCAACAAAGTTTATGCTTAGATCTTGAGACTCAATGTATGCCTTAACAAAAACATCAGGTTGATAATGAATAAACAATTCATCAAACTTTTCAATCAATTGATTTTCAAGAGATTTTTGTTCGTCGGTGTTAAGGTCTTCACAAAGCTTCATAAAAACTGCGATAACATCGGCATGGTAAAAGTAACATTTAGTAACATAAAATAGTTGACATAAAACTTTGTCTTGCAAATGTTTGTTAAGGTGTTTATTACTAATAATATCTCTATAACTATAGTGAAGCACTATTTTAAAATCAAATTAACAAATTAATAAGTTTGTACAGTAATATACACAAACTAAACTATTAATCTCAAGTTTAAGGTTATTGTACTAAATCAAAGTTAGAGTTGAAACATTTAAATTCACTTATACAGATTTTTTAAAGCAGTTAATGAACAGTTACAAATATAAACCTTTAGCTGATACAAAAATTTAAAGCTGGAATTTAAAATATAGCAGAGATATTTGTTTTGAACATAAATGGAGTACTAATACCTGCTAATTGTTTAAAACTCATATCATGTAAACAGATACAAGTTTGGAAGGTATTTGAAACAACCATGTAGTGTAAAATCAAAGCTTTGAAGTTTTAAAGATCCATTTTGCTTATTTTTCATCGTTTTAATAAAGTGTTTGGTGTCTTTTAAAGCAGAATTTTGTGCTGAAAACGATGGTGAAATTTATTTTTGAAAAAAACAAGGTTTAGAAAAGTTAGAGCCAAAAGTTGAAAATTAGCTTAAAACTGTCAAATTGAGAGAAGAGAGGCCTCGTGAATGTCACCAAGTGAATTTTTTGCACAAAGTTTTTATTTATTACGTAATTATACAAAAAATCTGTTTGCAGAAATTTCTAAAAAATTGCAATTCATTTCATAAAAGTTTTCTTGAAAGTGGTAGGCCATCAAATTTTTACTTTAACTTTCTTTACATATGTATTTTTAGAGTTTATCTTTTATATGTTGCTTTAAGTAATAAAAAGTACTCAAAGTACAAGCACATACAATTCAAAAACAATGACATAGTATGAAAAAAATCAATAAAATTTAAACTTGAACTGTTTATGCTTGAATAAAAAAGAAAACAAAACAAATCTACATTATCTGCATGTTGTCAAAGTTATTTAAATCAAGAGTCTTCTACTTTATTATGATATTCAAGGGTATTAATTATCTTTTTGTTCACAATTTCAAAGAAAAGTCATTACCTGTATGTTGTCAAAGTGGTTTAAATCTACAGTCTTCTACTTTATTGTGATAATCATGTTTTTTTTCTTTTTGCTCACAACTCCACAGAAAAGTGTTTACCTGTTTGTTGAAAAATTGTCTTTAATCAACAGTCTTCTAGTTTATTATGAAAATAATGTGTATTTTTATCTTTTTGTTCACAACTTTAAAGAAAAGTCTTTACCTTTATTTTGAAAAAAATTCATTTGTTTGATTCACTCTATATTCATAAACTCACTAAAAAGTCTTATGTTGAGCAGAAACAAAATGGGCATCTATATTTAGATGCTAGATCAATCATCTTTCTAATTCCTAATCAATACTGCTAACCATTTTGGTGAACCAAGTCAGTTCTTGGACTATTGCAGCTCTTAGTGAGGTTAGTTTCTTATTTAATTAAGATAGATAAATGTCATACAAGATTATTTTTCAAGGTTGCCAAGCACTTAATGTTTCAGTAACACTCAATTTTAAATACTTATAAATTACTGACTTGATTAATTTTTGTTTTTGTAAACATAAAGAATCATTAATATAATTTAGTGCTCAAACTCAATTGATATCAAGTAAAGTACATAATGCATTAACAGCTTTTGCTGCTTAGTTTCTAATTATATCTAAATTAAGTTGAATTTTACAAGGGTACAATTTTTGAATCAATTACTGGCAGCCTTGGTATTCATATTGTTATTAATTTTTTAAATAAATGTTTTATTATTATGTTTTTATCCACTAGTCAATTAAAGCAATAGTGTAAAATGTTTCTGTATAAGTGACATATTTCATTACATATAAACATATAAGAACACAAACAACATTTAGACAGCATGATCAACTGACTTATGTTTAGTTGGTGTTTTTGTATGTTTATATAACCAAGTTAGATAAAAGTCTGGTTTGTTTCAGTTAGTTATAGTGATTATAATTAAAAGTGGTAATAAAGTTCAATGTTTAAACATACTATAAGATTGATAATCATTAAGTAATTATTATAGTTGACAGAATTGTGATAAAAACTGTTACTAGCTGACAAAAACCAGACTGCTGTCTGACTATATATGGTGTTTATAAAAAGACAATGTTGTATAGACATGATAGACTTAGTTTTAAGGAATATTAATAATATTTCAAAATAGTCTTTGTCTGGAATTTTAATTGCGTGACATTATAAAATATTGTATCATAAGTATTTGTTTCATCTTCAACTTGATACTATGTGTAAGATTAAACCAAATGTTTTATGTTAGTTAATGAAATGCTATATAAAACAGATACTTATGATATAAAAAAATTCCTATGAAAGATTATTTAAACGATTAATAGTTAGATTTAGATATAATACACAAGCATGTTAGCTATATTTTTTGAACAAAAACTGTTCAAAACATGTTTAGAACTGTTAAATGTTTTTAGAATTATGTAGTACAGTGTAATAATTGACAATGCTAAACTGTATAAGAGTCTGGTTTGTTACTTAGAGTGGTTATAAAGTGCATTCAAAAGCAAATAAAAGAAAAAAATATTAACATTTAGAAACAATTGTTGATAATCCTTTAGTGTTTAACAGAGTTATGATAAATAAACTGTGACTAGCTGACAAAACCAGACTTTTATCTGACTACATATGATTGTTATATAGACATGTTAGACTTAGTTTTCTGGAATAACAATAATACTTCAAAATAGTCTTTGTCTGGAATTTCTATTGTGACATTATAAACTAACATAGGTGTTTATTTTATCTCAAACTTGATACTATGTATTGTGCAGCATTATTTCCAAGTGTTTTTTAGTAGTTTCAATATTCATACTATTAGATAGTGTCACAGTAAAGACTCTAAGCAAAGAGTATTTTGATAATTAATAAAAGTTTGTTTTTTATAAAGTATACAAGCATGTTAACTATTTAAATAAACTCTGTCAAAAACTGTTTAAATTATAAAATCACTAATATTCCTTTTGCATATTTTGTAACATTGTGTAGTAACTCAAGTGGTACTGTATTTTATTGGTTAAACAATATAGTTTTAGACAGTGATTGTTTAAATTTAAATATGTTAATAATTAGATAAGGTAAGTTAAGCCACATTTTAAGTGGGTCGGCTGCAGTTGTAAGGCCTTGTATATGTTTTCATTCATAACATTATGAGGTGAAGTGATGATACAGCATAATATTAAAAAAAAATTACCAAAATACATAAAAATAAAATGAAAAACAAGTTTTACTACTCCAATAAAAATTAAATCAATCAAAATTGTAATATATTAGCCAATCAGAAGCGACGTTATAACTGCAGCCGGACCTTAGAACAACTTAAGATGCAAGTAGTTAACAAATTTTGAACAAAAAATAAATTGTTATTCACATGAAGAAGTATGGTTTACTTAGTAAGAATGTATTTCTATAAGGGACGCGATTTAAGAAGTACGCACCCGCATAGGTACGCACTAATTATTAAGGCCTCCCGCACAAAATTTCACAAATGGGGGGAATCCCCTAAAGTGAAAATTGAGCGGGAAATTTTTGAGATTGATAATTAAAATTATTTTTTAAGGCATTTCGCCGGCTCCGCCGGCGAAAAATTTTTCACTTTTACTCCCAACCATTTTTTCTTAAAAACCTAATTACGCTTGGAGCCCAGTTAGTAAGCCTGACAGCCAAACCAGATAAAAGTGTGGTACTGAGCTCTAAGAAGTAGTTGGGTTTTGAGTTAAAGTGGTAGCGGACAGCTTTCGTTATTTGTGCATAAGTCCCTTCCGCTGCGAGTTCCTCCTCCGGAGGAACTCTTGCTCTCGGGACTTTTGCACAAATAACGAAAGCCGTCCTTTAGGCCAGGTCCTTATGCTGGTCGGCACCTAATTAGTTTTTTGTTTGATGTACGAGTAGTTACGCAAGTTCTTTTAGTATGTTATTTTTCTCTTATATACTTGTTAGTATCAAGATGTATGTTTATATTAAATACAACTGAATTACAGTAAAGTTTTCTGTTTTATAGTATATAAAATTGATGTAGTACTCCAAACGGTACAGTTTTGGAGTAGACAATCAATTTATTATTCTATATATAACACTTCACTTATTGTAATTTGGTTTATTAATATCATTCTATTGTATTTTGCCTCACAAATTTACTAGTTGTACATACCAGTTAGTTTACCTATAAAAGTCTTCTATCTAATTTATGTTGCCTTAGCTTTATTGTTTTGTTCGTATTGTATGTTGTTAAGTAATTTAATTCTACTTATAGCTCAAGTTTAAGTAAAGACTGAACAGAGTTTTAGTTTTATTAACAGATATGTTTAATTTAAAAGTAAAATGTTTAATAGTATATACGTATAAGTAATTCGAATTATTCAAAAGTAGCACAACAGTTTTACGTTGTAGTTTACTTTATCAGTATCATTCTATAATTATATTCAAAAAGTTATATTAATTCAAGTTACCAAGTCTCATAAACTGCAAATAAATTCTTAGTTTAGTATTTAATTATACTTTAAACCAGCGGTTCTTAACTTATTTTTCATGTTTTGCCCATTATTGGAAAATAGTTACTTATAATATATAAATAGCTCATCATTTGTTTGTGTTACACTAGTAGATTACTTACTGAGATTTAAGAGTCGTTAGGCTTGGAAGAGAAAAAACAATGGTTGTGCAAAGTATGTAATTAATGTTGGTACATTGCATTCTTAATGGTACAGAACCATATACTTTTGTAAGTATTATATCTAAGGAACACTGTATGTGGAAGGTTTGTGCCACTTAGACAGAAACTAAGCTAAAATTTTCCATTTACATAAGTAAGTATTTACGTCTTAATTTGTAGAAAAAAGTTTAGGCCTCTTTTAAATTAAACTCTAATAAATCAGACTGTTTTTGTCCACAATTTTTCAAGTCATTTTGTAATATTTTTCATTTTTTCTTATTTACAATTATTACGTCATCACTTTGTAGTCTCCTACAGTATAAACTTAGTTTAGTATAAATTTTACTTACACCTTAGTTGTATATGTATGGTATGTTTTAAAAACTATTTAATTGCTCTATATTTTTAAGTTGAATAAAGTAACTTATATAGTAATGAATAACACTAACTATATGTACACGTATTGGATAATGTGCATATTGATTAAACTAACAGATACAAACATATATGGCAATTAGCTCTTAAATATTTTACTGCTGCATATAAATGAATCTAATTATTAAATTATAATCAACTCTTAACAATACTTAATCATTAATTATCATATTGTTGCGCTGGTTTATATGATCGATTCTAGTTTTATATCACAAACAACATATGTATTTATCTATAAATTTAAAACATTAAAATATTTCTTTCAAGTAATAATTACAGTTCAAATAAACATACCATTCAGGGCCTTTATGAGTTTAAAGGTCTCTATTAGATTTAACCATTTTGTATAACTTTATTTACCACTGTGTGTGTTAAAATGTATAAACAATGGTAGGTACAAAATTTTGATTAAATAAATCAAATACCGTTATAGTTTGAGGTTATTATTTTTAGTTATATTTTAATAAAAATTTTTGAGTGCCATCTAAGTCAAGGTTTTGGTCTACAGGGTTTTTTTATGTATATCATATACAATGCTTTCTAATGTCTTATATCTAAGCATAAATTTGCTGTTAATTAATTTGAAAGACATTTATATCCTTACTTACGTGTGTTTTAAATCACATCTTTTTAGTTTAAGCTTTTTAAGGTATATTTTTTCTCGGTTAATCTTAATACTGTTGATCATTTCAAATAAGCAAACATTTCGTCTAACAAAAATGAAGGTTTAACATTGTCTCTTAACTGTAGAAATGCCTGGGATTAATGTAGTTCAGCCTTAAATTCTTTATTATACTTCTGCTTAATTAGACATTACAATCAATAATTTTAAATTTTGTCAGCATTATAAGCAACCACGTGAATTTATTTGACATAAAAGTCCAGGCAGGTAAATTAGAATTCCTGGCATAGATGGTTTTAAAAAATTAGATATTTTGGCACATTTTATTTATACCCATATCATTTTCATTACTGGCTGGTTCAACAAAATATCAAAACAAAAACAGAAATGCTGGTTTTCATTTAGATTTAAGCAACAAAAATCAAAACTGCCTTTAATAAGTACATTTACTCTGCTTATGCAGCTTTTGAATGGAAATTCTTTAAACATTAAAATTCACGTAAGCGTTATGTGTAAAAAAAAAACAATTTTAAATAAAAATAATGTACATACTCTATATCATTTACGCACTTACGACGTCTTTTACCGAAACATAGTTTGCATAATAAAGTCTTCAAATAATAAAGAATAATATTTCTCCTCTAGTAATTGATACGTCTTTGTTTTTTTTTGTAAAATTCAAAGCATATAGCATTTATTAACTTCATATACCAGCATTGAAGGCATATCACAAGAGGTTAAGTGGTTTAGCGATAGTCAACTCGACTCGTGAGCCGAAGGTAGCGAGTTCGAGTCCAGCAATCAGCAGTTTTTGATGATAAAAATTTAGCAAATTCTTTTAGGTGAAATTGTTTAGTACCTTTAGTTATTTTAAAATCTTTCTGTGTACAACAGTAGCTTGTATAAGAGATATTATAAACGGTTTAATTGTAAAAATGCGTTCTTGCGGTTATATTTCCGTAACAGAATGTTAGTTTAGCTTTTTAGAATTCTCATAAAAAGATATAAATTTGAATTTTCAACATTGTAAATTTATTGATGTGTTAAGCTGACAAAATTCATTTTTTTGAGAGTTAATTTAGTTGCTAACTCGTTTCAATACTTGTTCAGACTTTGTAAAATTACGTTTCTTGACGACTAGATAAATATTAGATTTTGCACAAGTGTACAATAAATTTTAAAAGTTAACTAAATTTTCAATAAAAGTTCTGAAATCTAACATGAAAAACGTTAAATCAGACAAGGTACTACGTTTAACTCCTCATGATATTAATGACATAAAAGTTCATTTAAACTCAATAAATGCCTTTGTTCCCTGCCTACCTAAAATTAAACTTATCTTACATAGCATTAAAGAAACGTGTTTCTCTAATACCATACGAGACACGTTTAATCTGAGGTTGGCAAGAAAAGTATACTTCGTTTACACGTAAACAATTTTTACTTACATATACAACAACTTAAGTGAGTTGTTTTTGTAACAAAAAAAGAGGAAAAGTCTTTAAATTCATTTAATCAAATAACTTATAAGCTAGTGTATTAAAACAGCTAGTGTAGTAGGTATTTTTGCTACCTCTCGTTTAGTTACGTTCTCTTGATAAGTTACAAACTTTTGCTGCGGACGCAATTTTTTTAAATTAACAATAGTTTGTTAAACAGTTTGTTTACTTTATAAAGAAAAAAATATTTCCTCACACTTTAAGGGTCAACTAACCGGTTTCAACCCCCAACATCAAGGAGTTTCAACACCAGCGGAAGTTTTTACAGCACAACAACAGTACTTCAAATCACTCATGGCACATAACCTTCAAATGAACATGGGGCAGATCCCTCAAATGAACATGGGACAAAATCCACAAAAGACCACGACACAGATTCCACAAATGATGGTCAACCAGCAATTGATTGGTACCAATCACTTCCCCGGTAACAATCAGCTCCAAAACAGCAAGACTCATTTTCAACCAAAAAAAAATGATCAACCTTCTTTAATAACCAATGCGTATACGCAAAACCCGAACCGTGGTCAACACTTCACACCAAGTCACCCATATGTAGACAAGCAATTCGCAAACCAACCAGGTCAGTTGGCTTATGAGTTAAACAGACCACTTGTTCGTTTTCCTAGTTGTAATGTTCACTATTTTTTAACTATTTAGTTTTGTTTCTTACTGTGGTCTTTAAAATTGTTTTACTATAAACTTTAACTAGTTTTAAAGATCTAAGTAAATAAAAAATGTTTTTATTCTAATACTTTTAGACGATTATTTTTTATTTAGTAACATAAAAACAAAAACACTAAAAGACCTTGTATCATTCTCCATTATTATTAAATATTAGTGACATAGTAGATTTCTTTCTTAATTGGTAAAATTTATTTATTTTTTATAATTTATCTAATTTTTAAGTATTTATGCAAACTATGCTATAAGTTCAACAAATGTTTTTAGAAAAATAAAACTACACTTTGTTTTTGTTTGTACGGTTTTGAAAAACTTTTTTATAGTTTTTCTGCAAAGTTTTAAATTTAAAGAAAATTCAAGGTAATATTTTTTATATCGAGAAAGCTTGATTATGAGGTAACTCATAGTTCGTTTAACTTGAGGTCTAAATTAAACTTTATATTTATAATGAATAGTATAATTTTATTAAAAAACGTGCTTTAAGCAGTTTTAATGAATCTCGTTTGTAATTTAATTAAAATTTTAAGTATATTTTGTGATACTTGATTGTTGGGTAACTCATAGTTCGTTTAACTTAAGGTCTAAATTAAACTTTAAATTTATATTTATAATGATTAGCACAACTTTATCAAAAATGTGCTTAAATCAGTTTAAATGAATCTCGTTTGTAATTTAACTCAAATTTCAGGTATATTTTATCTTGATGCTTGATTATTTAGCTTCTCGTAATTCGTTTAAGTTGAGGTCTAAATTAAACTTTATATTTGTAATGAATAGTTAATTTTTATTAAAAAACGTGCTTTAAGCAGTTTGAATGAATCTCGTTTGTAATTTAATTTAAATTTCATGTATATTTTGTGATACTCGATTATGGGGTAACTCATAGTTCGTTTAACTTGAGGTCTGAATTAAACTTTATATTTGTGATGAATAGTATATTTTTATTAAAAAAACATTACAATATTACAAACGAGATTCATTAAAATTGCATTAACCGCATTTTGTTGATAAAAGTATACTAATCATAATAAACATAAAGTTTAATTTAGACCTCAAGTTTAACGAATTATGATATGCTCCATAATCGAGTACACAAAATATACCTGAAATTTAAATTAAATTACAAACGAGATTCATTAAAACTGCATTAACCGCATTTTGTTGATAAATGTATACTAATCATGATAAACATAAAGTTTATTTTAGACCTCAAATTTAACGAATTATGATATGCTCCATAATCGAGTACACAAAATATACTTGAAATTTTAATTAAATTACAAACGAGATTCATTAAAATTGGATTAACCGCATTTTGTTGATAAAAGTATACTAATCATAATAAATATAAAGTTTAATTTAGACCTCAAGTTTAACGAATTATGATATGCTCCATAATCGAGTACACAAAATATACCTGAAATTTAAATTAAATTACAAACGAGATTCATTAAAATTGGATTAACCGCATTTTGTTGATAAAAGTATACTAATCATAATAAACATAAAGTTTAATTTAGACCTCAAATTTAACGAATTATGATATGCTCCATAATCGAGTACACAAAATATACCTGAAATTTAAATTAAATTACAAACGAGATTCATTAAATTGCATTAACCGCATTTTGTTGATAAATGTATACTAATCATGATAAACATAAAGTTTATTTTAGACCTCAAATTTAACGAATTATGATATGCTCCATAATCGAGTACACAAAATATACTTGAAATTTTAATTAAATTACAAACGAGATTCATTAAAATTGCATTAACCGCATTTTGTTGATAAAAGTATACTAATCATAATAAACATAAAGTTTAATTTAGACCTCAAGTTTAACGAATTATGATATGCTCCATAATCGAGTACACAAAATATACCTGAAATTTAAATTAAACTACAAACGAGATTCATTAAAATTGCATTAACCGCATTTTGTTGATAAAAGTATACTAATCATAATAAACATAAAGTTTAATTCAGACCTCAAGTTTAACGAATTATGATATGCTCCATAATCGAGTACACAAAATATACCTGAAATTTAAATTAAATTACAAACGAGATTCATTAAAATTGCATTAACCGCATTTTGTTGATAAATGTATACTAATCATGATAAACATAAAGTTTATTTTAGACCTCAAATTTAACGAATTATGATATGCTCCATAATCGAGTACACAAAATATACTTGAAATTTTAATTAAATTACAAACGAGATTCATTAAAATTGCATTAACCGCATTTTGTTGATAAAAGTATACTAATCATAATAAACATAAAGTTTAATTTAGACCTCAAGTTTAACGAATTATGATATGCTCCATAATCGAGTACACAAAATATACCTGAAATTTAAATTAAATTACAAACGAGACTCATTAAAATTGGATTAACCGCATTTTGTTGATAAAAGTATACTAATCATAATAAACATAAAGTTTAATTTAGACCTCAAGTTTAACGAATTATGATATGCTCCATAATCGAGTACACAAAATATACTTGAAATTTTAATTAAATTACAAACGAGATTCATTAAAATTGCATTAACCGCATTTTGTTGATAAAAGTGTACTAATCATAATTAACATAAAGTTTAATTTAGACCTCAAGTTTAACGAAATATGATATGCTCCATAATCGAGTACACAAAATATACCTGAAATTTAAGTTAAATTACAAACGAGATTCATTAAAATTGGATTAACCGCATTTTGTTGATAAAAGTATACTAATCATAATAAACATAAAGTTTAATTTAAACCTCAAGTTTAACGAATTATGATATGCTCAATATCAGTTAGTTTACCTATAAAAGTCTTCTATCTATTGCATATATTACAGTATCATTCTATTGCAATTCAAATTACAAAATTCAAAAAGTCTCATAAACTGCAAATAAATTCTTGGTTTAGTATTTAATAATACTTCAGACTAGCGGTTCTTAACGTTTTACTCATTATTGGAAAATAATTACTTAATTAATCCCAATTTACATTACTTTGGTGCAAGTTACTCTATGAATTACTTAAGGCTCTCAAATGATACAAGAAAAGTTCCTGCATCATTTGTTTGAGTTACACTAGTAGATTACTTACTGAGATTTAAGCGTCGTTAGGCTTGAAAGAGAAAAGTAATAGTTGTGCAAAATATGTTATTAATATTGGTACATTGCATTCTTAATGGTACAAAACAATATACTTTTGTAAGTAGTATATCTAAGGTTTAAGTATGTGGAAGGTTTATGCCACTTAGACAGAAACTAAGCTAAAACTCTCCATTTACATAAGTAAGTATTTAAGTCTTAAATTGTATAAATAAAGTTTGGACATCTTTTAAATTAGACACTTACAAAATTCCGTTTTTGTCCACAAATTTTCAGGTAATTTTGTAATATTTTTTGTTTTCACCTACTTACAATTATTACGTCATGACCTCACTAAGCATACAATATAAACTTAGTAATTTTTACTTACACATTAGTTGTATATGGACATATCTTTTGGATTGTAAATTATTAATTTTGTTTTAAATAAGATTAATTGTATGTACATAATAAGTAATGGATAAGGTGTATCTTACTTAAACTAATAGATACAAACATTTAACGTTCTAACTTGAGGTTATATTTCAGTTGTTTTAAATAACAGTTTTTGTAGTGCCATTTAAGCCAAGGTTTAAGTCTTCACGATTGTTAATGTATATTATATGTTTTCTAATGTCTTATATCTAAGCATAAATTTGCTGTCAATCAATTTGAAAGACACTAGTATCTTATCTTCATACTCTCTCTCTCTCTCTCTTGTAACATGTTACTTTGCAATTTTAAGCACAGTAGAAAGACGCAAACTAGCGTTCGACAGCAACCGAGAGCTGCTTTTGTTTTCCAGTTTAACTGCGGGCTCGACAAACACTTGTTGGCCTTACGAATGAGTTTGCTCAGGTCACGTGTCTTGTTATGTACCTCTCGAATGGTTGCATCAGTTAGCACGCAATAGTCATCTTTTACTCTTCTGCTTTAAAGGATCAAAAGTAATTTATAGCCGATATATGCTCTCATTTTCTTCAGATGAATTGCTCGAGTTGTCCATGTCCATACTTCTAAAAAAATATAGTAG
>NW_028140723.1:0-17841 GCF_965202585.1 Thalia democratica | reverse complement strand
TGAGTTGCGCTAAAAGAGTTGTGCTAAACATAGGCTTAAGAAATTCTAGTCAAATCAGATCCCTTACTATTACTACATACTTCAAACTCTTAAATACTTAAATGTTTATTTGATACTAACTATCATAAAAATTAAAACAAGTTAGTTCTAGTTCCTTTTTTATGTCGCACTTTTAAACTTAGGTTAAAAATAAATTTTATATTAATTTTTCTTTAGTATATTTTTAACATGTAGTTGTTAAATTTTAAAACATGTTACAATTCAAAAATTTATTTGAAAAAAAAAAAAAGAGTACAAGAATGTCTAAAGAAAGTATTATGTCTCTCATCAGTTAACTTAAGTACTTTTTTTAAGTTTTATTATAAATTCCACAATATCTAGTACAAGGTCGTTATTACCGCTTTAATAGTTATGCCCCCTTACTGCTGAAATTTTTTATATCGCCCCTTCTACTTACATACTGTTTTATTATTTTTTACCCTAACTTGCCAAAATACACTTTAATTATACGTAAAGTTAATTTGTTACCTTATAAAAAATAAAATAAAACGTAATAAAAATAAAGCTCTTAAATAATTAAAACTTTTTAGGTTAAAAGAATCACATAGTAAAATATATACTTTTTATGATAAAGTGATAACAATTTACAAACTTATACATTTATACAGCATCAAAAAAGTTGCAATCTTATATTTTGCCTTGAATCAATTTTTTAAGTTGTTTTTAAACTTTGATATTTGAAAAATTATATGAAAAAATTGACTTCCTCATTCCTTATAAATATCAATCATTCAGCTAATAAAAAGCTGTATTAATTGTCTAATGCAAAATCTATTATTAACTTTAGTATAAATACTAATGTTTGCAACTACCTATTGTTAGGTTATAAAATGACGTATGTATTTAATTTTTCGTTGTTACATGCATAAAACAATGTTAAAAAACTTTTTTGAATGTACTAATAATATACCTTTATTACTTTTATTTGTAGCTTTGATAAAGCTTTTATTTTTGATAAAAAGATTATTGGTAATTTAATAGATTTTTTAGTAAATAAGCAAACTTCTATATAGTTGTTTTGACGTTTACAGTGACGTATTTTGCTTTTAAAACAATTACTAAATTTTTATAGTTGAAAAAATAGTCACCAGATATTAGAATTTTAGAGTTACTTCATACACGTCAATATTTGTACCTCAATTGAAGCATTCTTAAAGTCAGTTAGCTACAAATTTAAAATTATTTTAATAACTGTTATTCAATTAGTAAAATTACCGTTAAAAAGTTTCCAAGTTTAATAATTACTAAAAAATGTCATTACTCAAAAGCAAAAATTTAAAAGCTGAAAGACAGAAAAACTATAAATAAATTTTAAATGCTTTTTAAACTAAGTGTTCCCAGAAAAAACAAAATTTGTGAAATATTATATCTTTGAATATCAATTGCTCAATTTGTGTTTAAAAAACATTTCTTATATTTCACATAGTTATATGAAATTTTATTAAATTAAAATATAAAGTAACAAGCAAAACATAGACGTTGTTAGTTAAACAAGGGAATAAAAAAGGTAAACAGTTAAAAGTATAAGCATGCTAAGTTTTCGTATTTATTTAATTTTAAAATGCCTTAAAATTTTCAGAAAGTTAACTAAAACGTTTAACTTTCTCAAACACGGTATTTTTTAAAATTTTTTTTTAATTCAATTAAAAAAACAAATTTTAAGCTCCCTACAAGGCTAAAGTCAAAATTTTACAAGAATTTATTTTTAATAGTATTAAATTTGTTTTTTTATAAAGTTTTTCCATTTTAATTTTGGTTTTACAAACCAAAATTAATTTAAATAAGAGTTTGCTTTAATCTAGCAAGTCTATAAAAACCGCAAAAGTCAAACACATTATACGACAAAACACATGTGGTAACAAAGGTATAAGGTAAAATTTATGTCATTAAAAGTAGAATAAGTTTCAATACAAACTTAAAAATCCACAGATATTTCTAATTCAATTTCTAGCTTTAAATACTTTTATGAAATTGGTAAAATATATATGAAACTTTTAAATTTAAGTAGTGAAATTTATCTTAAAAACAGTTATAGAAGGTATATAAAACTACTACATTAAAACTCTTAAATTCTTACATAACTTTATCAAAACAAAAAAAATATCTGCAATAAGAAACATATAAAAAAACTATTTTAGCTGATGCCATCACAGAAATATTCCTTAACATTTAAAAGCTTTGTGAAAGCTATACATTTATCAATAACTGAGAAAACTAGGCTATTTTAATTAAATAAAAGATTTAACTCTAAATATTTTCTACTTTCACTATCTTTATAAAAAATGGTATGCAAAATCTTTTTTGGTTTTGTTGTGTATATTTTTTGAATTTTTTTAGACAGAAATATTATTTTATTTTAAAAATGCATAACCACGAAAGTTTTAAACTTTTTGTTCAGTTAAATAAGATGTTTTGAATTTATTTAGATTCGATTAGTTTCTTATGCATTACATTAGAACTATAAAAACATTTGATTCAAATTTAACTTTAAACGTTTTTCATTAATATATTTTTTTTCACCATCAAAAACATATTATAATAATATTAAATGCTTTTATATTCAAACTTTATTGTTTTCAGTTGTTAGTTTTTAATGCCCTTATTTAAGACATACTTATTCCCTGCATATATTTTTATTAATTTTTATAAAACTATCAATTATTTATTAAATACTTACTTTCAAAAATAGTGAGGAAAATCTAGTGGTGTTATTTTACATCCTTAAAAACAGCTTTATTTTATTTTTACTTAGATGTCAGTCTTAAAGTGTTTATGCATAAAAGTATTTTAACTAGTAAGTATACTTGTCAACAGTAATCGATATTTTATTAAACATAAGTAAATTTTTTTTTTCTGTTTACTTTTTGCCTATATTATAAAAATGTTATACACGACTTGCTATATAGGCTACTGACACTTAACTCCAGAACTATTTACAAATGCAGATTAAAAAAGCCTCGTTAAAAGCTTAAAATATTTTCTAATACGCAAAGACTCATTACCTGCAAAATTATAAAAATTTATTCAAGATTTTTAACTTAAAAGTTGTGTGAAAAAGCTCTTGACATCACTTCGGATATAAAAATATAGTTTTAGTTTACATTTGTATATGTTTTACATCGTTTTTTGGCATCTTTTTTTATACCAGTATATTTACGTAATAGTAAGTTGCTGTTATTAATTGAACTCCAACTAAAAGTCTAATTTTCTGTTTTTTTTTTAAACTTGTTCGATTTTCTCTCGCGGTATAACTAAATACTTAATCGTATTTTATTAATTTGATCTTTTAAAACCCAGTTTAAGTTATATTATATTTACTTTTGTATAAAAATGAGATAGACCAGTGTATTCCTAGTTTAGCGATATCTTTATGTGGCTGATTATTTATAACGTTTTTTAAGTTTAGTGTAATTACTTAATGAGTATTTAACTAGGTAATGGCAATGTTTAAAATTTATACCAAGAGGGCGATTATGACAATTAGGAAACTATGGTAAAGACAGAGCCCGCTATTTAAATAGTTTTCATTTTATTGTTATCTTAGACTGGCATCAGAAAGTAAATTATTTAGAAGATATTTAAGTCGATTTTGTTAAAATTAGTTATGACTTTTATTTTATTATAAGCACTACATTAATGTTTTTAAGTATTTCAATAAAAGGTATTATTATTCAAGTTTTGGTTTTTTCTATAATTAAACTATTTTGATTGTACATTTATTGCACAGTTACAAAACGTTTACAATATATTAAGATATTAGTATCAAATTTAGGAAATACATCGAAAAACATTGATTTTAAAAAATAAATTTTGTCTGAATAAATTTAAGCATTAACGTATTTAAAAGTACTTTTATATATTTAGCTGTGGTAAAAAGTTTCGTTACAATTAGAATTATAAAAGTTTAAAATACAAACTAAAATAAATATAAGGACTTCATTAGTTTTGAAAATGGTATCCTGAAAATAAAAGAAGTTGTTAGTCAATATTTTTTGTTTTAAATATCTCTTAACAAATAAAAAACTCATTGATTTATAAATAACTATTAAAGATGAAGTTTCTAAAACAATACATTTTAAACTTATTTGCTGTTCTTAATCAAACAAAGTAAGATTAATACTCGGTATCACAAATAACTTTAACACAACAAAAGAAGATACAACAAAATAGATTTATATATAGTGTAAGTTTTAAGAGAAAAGTTATGCCAACACAATCAAATTTTTATCAGCTTCAGAATCGCTGTAATATTATACACAAGAAAAGAAACAAGTTATAAGAAATTTGATAACAAATGAAAAATTCAATCTTTATCTAGGTGAAATTGAAAGCACCGGTATAGTCTGAAAAAGATATGTTTTCAATAAAAAGGATAATGGATATTGAACAACCTGTCTACACTTAATTTAATTTACAAATTCTTTAAATTTGTTATATAATAACTTTAATTATTTATAATTTAAAGGAGCCTTTTTTAAGGCAATAAATACTAAATAGACATTCTTAAGAATACATTATAAATGATAGTTATGTAATTTAAAAATTTAAAACTTAAAGTGTGTGAGAGAAAAATAAGATGTCAGTATTTAAATTAAAATAAAACTTTGAAAACTTTTTTGTCAGAAAAATAAGATGTCAGTATTTAAATTAAAATAAAACTTTGAAAACTTTTTTGAGCAAAATTTAATTTTAAACTATTTTTTTGAGCAAAATTTAATTTTGTTAAACTTAAAATTAAGTATCTTCTTCAAAAAGTAAATTTGGAAAACACACATGCTCCCATAATTAACAAGCTTAAAACGTAATTATATGCAAAAATTAATTATTAAATTTGAAAACGTAATCCCTAGTTATATAGTATTCTGTATTGTAATAAAGTTCTTGAATTTTAGTAATTAGTGTACAATGAAGTTTTCTAAAACATTAGTTTAAATAATTTGTGATACAACGATGTCATTTGAGACTAAAATCATAAAAATCAAGGAATTTTTTTTCTCTTGTAAATATAACTACTATGAAGATCCCTTAGGGGAGAAACATTGTTGCCTTGTAAATAAATAAATTAAAAAATTAAGTAAATATAACTACACTTAGAAACTAGCAATAATATTTCTAAAACATAAATGTATATAACTTCAGTGTTAATTAAATAAAATTATATCATTGAACATTTGATTGTGTGCTTTTTTTAAGATAATTTAATATATCTTTTTTTCAATGAAAATACTCAAAATTTAAAATCAATTAAGTTTCACTTAAAGGCAGTTAGAAAAACTAAGTTTAATTTCTAAATATACAACATCGATAATGTTTTTTTATCTAAACTTTAGTTTTTGTAAGTCCCAGTTGTTTTTACTTATACTTTAGCAACTAAGTTTTCTTTCAAATTTTTATTTAGTTTTAACATATAGAAGTGTTTGTTATAGCTGAGAGCCAACCTATTTTACAGCTACTGGAAAGCTGTTTTAAATTAAGATGTTACGTCTGATCAGATTAATTGAAAAATAGTTGTATAAATATATTTTTTAGTTTCACTAATTTTTGTGATTTTCAGAAATTACGTCAACAATTAAAGGATCAAATATATTTTTATCAAATACTATAATACTACATCAATAGTGTTGAATAACTTTATGTATTTTTTAATGGCTGTGAAAACAACTAAGTCTAAGACCAAAGTTATTTTTCATATTTTAACTTAATTTTTTTTCAAATTTAAACACTATAAAGAATGAAAAAGTTAAACAACAAGACTGTACGTGCAACTGAAATGTTTGCTAACCTTAAGAAAAAAAATTAAGTGACCAATATTGTTCATGGTAAAAAAAAAAACAAAGAAACTTTTTTGAGAAAAACTTTACTATTGATATTTTAAATTTTAGTCAATTTATAAGTTTAACTAAATTAGATTTTTGTTAAGCAAGTTAGTTAAAAACAGTTTATTATTTAAAATTAAATAAAAAACTTAAGCTGTTATAAATTTTTCAATAGGCTCAATCAAACCTACTTAAATTTAGAACCTACTTTTATTTACATGCTAATAAGATGAAATAAATAACAAATGAATCATAATATTTTTAAATCTAAATAAATTTGTATAGAGTTTTTTTCAAATTGTATTTGTAGTTGGCAGAGTTTGAAGCACAAAGAATTTGTCAAACAACAGCGTTATTTTATAAAATTACAATAAAAAGTTGCAAAAAGCAATATACGAGCTAACATATTTCTTTAAATTGCTATGGACGCGTGTCAAAATTCTAACAGCTCTTACCAATTCTGTTTACTAAAAAAAAATTAAATAACTAAACGTTTTAATAAATTAGACATTGCTTCCTTGAATTTTGAAACCAGGGGTCGTTAAGTATTAAGGTAGGAAAAAGTAAACGATAATCAACAAGCAAAGGTGCGACATCTAAAAAGTGGAGGCGATTATTTATTAACAAGGGGTGGTTTTAAAAATACGTTTGAGAAGTCTTCGGTTAGAAGTTTCATTAGAAAATCAGAAGTTCCTATTTTTGGAGCTATTTGTTGCTCGATGTTACTTTAAAATGCAGTTTAAATAACTCTTCTATATATTTTATTTTCTATATTTAGACAAGTTTTTAAAACTTTAGTCAAACTTCTCAAATAAAAGTAAAATTTAAACTTATAGAGAAGTTGAAGTAGTTTGCTTTTCTTATTTATTAAAATATAGTTATTACATTCTGGAAGTTATCAAATTTACATAAACATCTTTTGTATAACAAAATTATATTAAAATGATGCGGCTTACAGGGATTTTAATTTAAAATCTTTGAAAATTGTGTTTAATACCAATACTGAGTAGTTAAAGAGCATTTGTTAAAATATATAGCTGTTTACTAAATACGTAAAGTTTAAAAATTATTCATACAAAAAACTATTTATCCTAGTGACAATAAAATATTGGTTGATGGCTACTAGAAAGTTACTTAAACCGAGTCTTCTATAACAAGACATGAAACTACTTGAAGCTATATTTTGTCAAAAACAGAGTTTGTGACTAAAAATTAAGTTTTTATATTATTAGTGTTTTGGTTAACTCTTGGTACTAAAATGCAGGGGCGTAGCGTGGGGAGGGACGCTGGCGCATGCGTGCCACCCAAAAAAGAAAAATAAAGAAGTCAAAAAAAAATGTAATATCTTTATTCTTTATTGTTTATTTTTTCTGATTAATTTGCCGTTTTTCAACTAAGTTTTTCTAGTATTTGAAAAGTAAAACGAAATTTCAAATACCAATTAGTGACAAGTTAGGGAAATCACCCAGTATACTGATTCGGTGCGTAATTTCAAATGTGCACCAATGTTGATGCAAAACTTCATAAGGAAAACTTTTAAAACTTCATTAACTTCATAAGAATTTACACTCAAACAGTACGCAACCAGTTAGTGCACCGCAGTAGTATAACCTTATGAGAGAATTTTCTACAAGGACAAATGCTAACATTTTGTTAGCAAACCATAAAGCTAAACCTGTTTTATAGTGATAATGATTCAAGAATAAACAAATAGTAGTAAAAATAGCAATTAATAACTGCTAATAAAAAAAAATAAATAAATAAAATAAATTGATAATAAGAACAAAAAATATTAACAACATAATTTAAAAGATAAATAACAAAAAAATGAAAATTAAAACAGATAATAAATAAACAGTTCATACTGTGATTGCAGTTCTAATCTCACTGTACAAAAAGTATTCTTTAAATTACCCTAAACTTAAAATTTTTATCAAAAGTAGTTTCTTTTTTTATTAAGATAACAAACAAATCAAACTTTGCTATTCTATCAGCCATAAAGTTTAAAAATTAATCAATTTTTGTAGCTAGTTATTTTAAAATTTCTTCAGTCACATCATGAATAATATTATAGCAACTTGTAAAACAGATTTTTTACAATCAATATTTAGTCTTAAAGACTTAATTGATTAATTTTAAACTTAAATTTATTTAATTTTAAATCAAGTTTAAATGGTATTTAAAAAAAATCTTTCTACCCACTGTTTGTAGTATTTAAAAAATGCTATTCCCTAAAGATCATAGAAAAACCGATTTCAAGATAAATGAAAAGCTATATTTCTTGTTAATTTTTAAAAGCATGGAAAAGGTTGACCTTAAAAAATTTATCTTTTAAACTTTTTGTTTTGTATCAGAAACATTTAGTAAAATCTTTCCACACACTCAGGATAACTCAAGATTCTATGAAGTTTTGGAAAACTTTAGTATGACTCAGTTAAAACCAGGATAACTTTTTTAATATTTTATAAAATTAAGTATTTTTAAGCTCAGGCTGACTAAGGATATATTTGTTTTTTTATTAACTCAGGGTAGATTTAGTGGTTTTAAAAGCTTTTTTTTTAAGAGCCTAGTTTCTACCAGTTTAAAAACAATAAAAATATCTTTAAAATAATTTAAAATGCCTATGATGACACATGATATTTTTAAACTAACTCAGGACAGTTATTTTGACTCAAAGAGTGGCAAGGCAATCCTGATATCTTCAAAGTTGTTTGTTTTTTTTTTGAAAATTTGTTTTATAATACTAAATAAAAAGTAAAAATCTGTTTTCATTAATTTTTAGACTATTATTTAAAAAAAATATGCAAAGTAGTATTGTATGGAATGTTGCAAATCTAAAGATATGTCAGATAGGAAAATTATCTGAAGTTCAAAAACTTGAATTGAAAAATAGCAGACCAACACCAGATATTGCTATTACTCAAGACTGCAGTTCAAGTGGTATGAAATTTTAATTTTTGTTTATATTTCAGATTTTCTTCATTCGTTAAGATATATTTTTACAGTTTTATATTGTAATATAGCCAAAAATGTAGAAGTTAAAACAAAAAAAAAACTAGCTCTTTAGATTTTTACTACAAATAAATTAAAAATTTAAGACTTTTAATTTTAATACTGAAGATTTAACATTTTTATATAAAAGATAGAGGTAGTATATTAAAAGCTGCAACAAACTAAAAGTATGAGTTATTTTGAGTTTAATACAATTCTATTTGTTGATATAAAATATATATTGAAAATTATCTAGAAAATGCACAGAGAAAATGTTTAGAGGCATTAATTGTTATTATTTATTTGTAGTTTAAGGCCATAGGGGGGGGGGGGTAAGCCATGTTTTTTAAAAGTTGATCTTATCTTATAAAATTTTTTCTAAGCAATAAGGTTCTTTTTATTGTTATAAAAAATTCGAATTATTTTTTGAGATATGACTAGTCAAAGTTGGGCCGCATAATAGGTTCCCTATGGGAAGGGAAAACTAAAACAGCGAGAAAGACTATTTTGTTTAAAATCTATCTCCTCCTACATTTTTCAAACAATCTTCTTCAAACTTTAACAGTTTAATCTTTTTACAATAATAAAATAACATTACTTGTGAATTTAAAAAAAATTTAGTAACAATGTATTTTTTATGAAAAATAAAAATAAATTTTAAAGTTTTTTTATAAAATATTTATTTATTTTAATTATCAAAATTCATAAATTACGTTTTTTTTTTTGTAAAGTAAGGATCATTTTCTAAAATTTATAAAGATTGATTGAAAAATGAAGAAGAAGATAGATTTTTAATAATCTTTTAAATTTCCCAGAAAATTGACCTCGAAGTAAGTTTACATTTGTATAAGTATAAGTAATTCAAATAAAGTTTACCCTTTTTTTAATTATTTAATTTTGTAATAAATAACTATTTTTTAAAACAGTTGCTTTGAACTTATTTTACTTAATGAATTTATTTCAATTATATTACTTATAAAAGATCTTTTTATAGCTAATTACAAAAGGTGCAACTTAGGGGATTTTTTGAGAAAAAAATTTGCGCACCCCCTGACCAAAACACCACGCTACGCCACTGCTAAAATGTAAATCAAAAACATTTATAAACTATTATAATAGACATGATATTCAGATGCAGACAAAAGTATGTTTAGACCTACAAAATTTTAACATATTTTTTTCGTTTGTACATGCCGATTATTCTTATAAAAATCAAAACAATAATTTTACAGCTACTTATAGCTGTTGTAAACTAACATGTAACAGAAACAGTACAACTAAAAAGATAAGGATAATTGTTTATATTTCAACAGTTGAGACTATCTTTTGTGACATTATAAAGTTACATTTTAAGCTAAGTGATTTTTTTACATACATAATATCTTTATTTAGATTAAACTTTTTCAGGAGATATTTAAAACTGTAAAACTAAATGTTTAAATTATCTTTACATGGTTTAAGTTAACTTAAGAAAATTACTTTTAAAATACAAATTAAAATATTGTGCTAATTTAGTGATCTAAACCATACTTAATGTATAAACATATTAAAAAGCAGATATTGTTAAGTTTATAAATATAACATATTTAATATAATTTATAAATATCATCCTTGTTTTTATAAAAAAAAATTAAATATAAAGAACATTAATTTTTATGTGATATTCGTAAAACAGACTTGTTTTTACAAGCCTTTTCTTAATGAAACTAAAATTTTGTTATAAAACGTAGCTCGTTTTAGATATAAATGCATACATGTACCTTCTTTTCAATCGGATTCAATGATTGTTCTATTATACTTGGATAATATTAACATAAAATAAACAATAAACTTATGTTTACTTTAATAGTTATTGTTCCTACTATTGTTAGTTCGTAGCAACTTTTTACTTATAATATAAATTATACTCAAAACGTAAGTGGCTATAAAAAAGTTTCTATCTTATTTCAACTACAAATTTAACATAATTTTTGCATCGAAAGATGACTGATATTTAGTTCTTGACAACTAGTTGAATTTATCAAGCTTCAACCATATAATTTATCTTATAATTATTTTAATTGTGCTAATTTACTTTATTTATATAAATCTAAAAGTTAAGATTAAAACAAATGGTATTTTAAACAAAGGTAGATAAACTTTAATTTTAACATTAAAAACCTTAAAGAGTTTTTTGATTTTGCTTGTTCCTTTATTTTTTTGTTATAACATTTTTGTTCATTTTAGTAATTTTACGTTGTAAAACATATAAATTTAAATCATTCAGAAGTGTTAACAAAACAATAAAAGTTCAATATGCTAGTCTACCGGAAAAGTTTTGTGCATTTGTGTAAGAAAAAAATTATTATTAAATTAAATTTGTAAAATATTTATTTTTTAAACAGTACATAACTTTCAAAAAACAATAGGTAGCTTCTAATTTATGTAACTATTCATAGAAACTATAATCAAATTTGCTTCTAAACTTTATATACAATTAATAACAGCTTACTAAGAGCTGCTATTACGTTAGCTTTATTTAAACTATATTATAGTATTTTTCTAAATTTGGAATTTTTTATCATTTTTATTAACAAAAAAGCAGATCCTTAGGTTAGTTTAAAACAGTTTTTTAAATCACAATGTATTTTTTTTTGTTTTAGTTAAATGTTTTGTTTTTAAAAGTTTAAATCAAGTTCCTGATATAGTCTAATTATTTATAAAATCAGTTTTTAACTGTTATAATCTTTTGCCCAACGTTAAATGAGAGATCGCGTGATCTACAGTCCAAAGTTCATCGGAAATTCTAGAAAAAGAATCGAAAAACTATAAATACGCCCAATCAGAGCGTGAAGCGGGCATTCCACCTCGAAACAAGCACGAAGCGACACTCTGCTGCTCGCAAATTTGAGCGTTATCCGCCATCTTGGAAAGGCTAGCTGATCTTCGGAAAAACCTTCTCTTGGCGCTCTAAACATAAGTCGCCATCTTGGAGAAACTAGATGACACCCGGAAAAACCTTCTTATTCAACAACGTCGACGGGGCGAACAACTCGATTTGAGTTGTTAACGTGCCATACTCATAAGCCTACGCATACTGCAGCAGACAACTTCTTTGGATCAATTTGAACATTGAACACCACGCTTCAGCCCACACAGACTGTGGCGTCAACCTTAGCTACACTTCTACGAACAAGTTGTTTTCGTACATTTAATTAATTCCGTCGTAATATTTATACATATTTACATTATCGTATCTACTTAATATTGTGTTGTAATATTTATTATCATCATGCCTTTTTAATACTGTATTTTATCGCCACTCTCCGATTACGGAAAGGAACCGAAAAAAGACCAAGCAAACGTTCATCAAGATCCTATACACGAGACGGACCAACGTCGAGTGCTAGAAACTGAGCGACCGGAGACTAGTGACACGTCAAGGAGGGAATCCAGAGCACGTTTCCCTTCTAATTATTAACTTTAAGTGTTTAGACTTATTGTGAGCTGTCATTGCGTTTATTTGTACATAATAAAACAACATTAATTAGTTTTATTATATTTAGTTATATAAATTATATAGTTATGTCCTTAAAACCCCTAAAAAAGGTATTAATCTTAAAAGTGCCACGCATACGTTCGCGAACCGAAATGAGTTGTTCCGAGACTACTGCTAACCTGGAATCTGATGAGATTGTCGAGCCTGAGACCGAGGCAATTTCGAAAGAAATCAGTGAGGCTCCTAGTCTGGGTAACAATAAAGCCGTTGTTCAGTTAGAGCAAAAATAATAGTAATACCATTTATGACACTTTTTTTGCTAAACTGTAAAAAAAAACAATTTAATGTTTACGTAAATTATTAAACTCAGAATATAACTGCCACACATGTTATATAATTATGTATATTTATAATATTCTGAGGACAGTTTGAAACAGCTTTTTTGTAGCTGTGAGTATATACTGATTATAAATAAAACTGTGAAGTACTTTAACTTTCATAAAACTTTTCTTTTTATATTAAAGTTTGTCAATGATGAGTTAAAACTATTGTCTACGAAAATTACTATCTAGCCAATTACAAAGAAAAATTAAACTAAATATATATAAGAAAACTAACAAATTCATAAAAAAAAATCGTCAAGATATTTAAAAACGAAAACATGTTTTAATGAATGTTTATTAAAAAAAAAATTTTATTAATACAGGAACAAAAACTCTCAAGCTGTTGGACAAAAATAATTACGTCATTTTCACAAAAAAAATATGACAAAAAAATACTATTAGTTTTTTGCAGATGTAGCAAAAAGCCTATCCACTTAAGAAAAACAATTTTACTAAAAAAACTAGTATAAGTGTTTTAAAATTACAAGCATAATATTTTCCATTTTAATAAAATTTCATAAAGTTTTATAAAACTGGTGCCAAATAAATTACAATCGAAACGTAAAAAGAATTATTTGATCCAGTGAACACTCAATATATTAAAAGTCTAAAATCTGACCAAAACTAACTATAAACTAAAAAAAACACTTCATCTTTAAACACTTTTAAAAAATTGCAAACTTTATTGTTAAAGTAAAGTAATAAAAATATAGTGGTTTACTTAAAACTTTTTATTAATTTTTTATTTTGTAAAATCTTTAAATTTCAATTAAACTGTATAACTAATCTTATCGTATTTAAAGAAGAATTCAATTTACTAAACTAACGTCTCAAATTCAGACGTCAGCATACTAAACCTACAACGATTATGAACAACTGGTAGAATAGAAATAGTTTTTAAACCTTCCTGATGTCAAGCTTTTCTCTGCAAATTTAAAACAGTTTTTCAGCAGCTATAATATTTTAGATTAAGCATAAAACAGTTTTCTATAATAATTTTATTTTATTGCCCTTCATATGTGATTTAGTTTTAAACAAACTAATCGTTAAATAGAATTGTATAATTATAAATTGTTTTTAACTTTAGTTTGACAATATTTAATTTACGTTTGTTTAACCTATACGAAATCAATTATTTATATTTCTTCATACCTCAATAGATGAACGTAGTGATTTTTTGTACAGGCAGATTAATATAAAGCTTTTTTAAGTTTATTTCTTATTTTGTGTATACTTTTTAAATTCAGATAAGTTTATTTTTTCTTAGTAAAAGCTAGTTGATGAATAAATTAATACGAACTAATCTTAAAAAATACGACTTTGTTTGTGAATTAAAAACTTTTTATTACCCAGCTTAAATACTAAAAATATAGTTTTTTAAAAACTTCAAAAATGTGTATAAAATTTGTAGAAAAAAAATTTAATATAAAAACACTGTATTTGTTTAACATAAGAATTGGAAAGTTACTAAGATCATACCAGCTAAATGAACTTATAAAATAGGATTATGTTTTACAACTACTAGAAGACAGTTCTTGACCAACATTAAATAAATTTCAATTTTACTTATGTTTTTAAAATATTGTGTTTAAGTACTCAAGGCGTGATATTCAAGGTTTTGTTTTAAAATTAATAAGAATTTTTTGTTACCTAAACACCTTGTGAAAAAACAAACTTAGGGTTTTTTATTTAAAAAAAATTACTTTTATTACTAACTTAATTCAATAAAATATTTTGAGTTTTTAGCTTTGAATTTATTTTTTTAAATAGTTACTTTGTCAATTTAACGATGAACTAACTAATTTTAAATGTATTTTTCTATAAGTTTCAGTAACTATCAATTTACGACCCAATTTTATAACAAAAGATTTTTTAAACACAATATTATTTCTCTATAATAAGATAATGTCACAGTTAAATGTAAGCTGTTTCAAACTTGTACTTTTGTACCATATTTGCAACTTAAATCAACCTATATACTAACTTTTGATGCTGATTAAAGTGGTGTAACATTAAGACATATGCATTTTAGAAACAACATTATATAAATTTCTAACGATAGAAGGAAGTTAATAACTTTTATCATACATTTTTACTAAGTTATGATAGATTTAATTTTACATTATATCTACATGTACTATTTATCACTTAACTGCCTTAATATTATAAAAAGGTTAAAGGCTTTTTATTCGAGCAATAATGTTACTTATAAACAGTAAGTACTTAGCTTAACTAGACATAGTTGTTATCTAAGTTTAAAATTTTATAAAGTTATGTTTTAGTTCTTTTATTTTTATTTTATAATTTTCCATTAACAAACTTGATCTTCTATAACTGTTAGAAGTTAAATTAGTTATAGATCAACATTTGTTTTTATAAATATCAAACAAAAAAACTAGTAAAATTTAAAAATTGTTATGTGCTAACTATTAAATTTTAACAGTTTTAACACAACTTAAATTAATATATTATATGAGCGTACTTTAGTAGAACTTTGAAGAACTACTGATTGCTTTAATTATAATGTTAAGTTTTAAAACGAAACGCTATAAAAGTTGTTAGAGTTAAAGTTTTAATTAATTTGTACAATATGAAAATATACAAATAATTAAAACAAGTTTGTTAGTCAGTTTGACAAAGCTGCATTGTTGTAGCTTTTTGAAATTTAAAACTTTTGTTTAAGTACTAAATTATATAATAGTCTGTGTAGATTTTATACCAAACCATAATAATGACACTCAGTTTAACCAAAAACACAAAACAAGACAACTACTTTCATCAAGTCTAGAAAACTAAACTTAACACAAAAAAGCTTTAGTCAAGTATCGAGATTTTTAAATAATAATTACGTTATTGTACTATGCTAAATCATATGAAAATTATAAATAAAGTTTATAAAATCAGTCGATGATTGTAATTAATTAGAGTTATCAGAACTATTCTAAATGTATTATAATACATTGAGGATACTAAAGTTTGAAAAATAGACGTTAGTAAACAATACAGTAATGTGTGAAGCTAAATAACAATGGTAATATCTTAATTTAATTGTAATTTTAATGTAATTCTAAACATTTTTTTTGTTTAACGATTTAAAAACAAAACTAAACTTTTTTATTTATTTTCTGTACTACGTAATATTATTATGATTTTAAATTAAAACTAAAATAGTATCAACTGCTAAATGATATTGTATCAGTTTTAAAGTTAAATCTCTTTATTTTGTCTAGTTGATTAATTTAAAATTCTTAAACTGTAGTTATATAATTTTATAGTAAAACTTTAAATGCTTTTATGAGTTTAGACAATTACCCAATCCAAATGAACAGTGCTTGCGTCATGTTTACAAACCACAAAAGATAGCTGCAATAAATTATATAAATTTTTTCATTAAATTCTGCACAACCTCCACAACTGAAAAAACGGTTTTAAACAGCTTTACAGTAGCTATAATAAGTTCTAATTATCTAAAACAGGTTATATTAAGTTACAATTTATATTGATATACCATGGATACAGTTTGACTTCTTTTCAAATATTTTAAACATATTTATAAGGTACCGTTTATAGATTTAGAGTATAATGGTTATTTTTTGATAAAATTATCTGTTTCTATGTCCTTTTGGTTACATATTCGTCAGCTACTAATTCAATTTGAAAGTTTTTTTAGCTCAACTTAGTTTTTTAACTTAAAATTAGTTTATTACTTATTACTTAAAATTTATTGCTTAAAATAACCAGAAAAAACAAGCGTTATTTGTTATTAAAGTTTAAAAAAAAGATGACGTTAAATATAACTTACTCAAAAATAGTTAAAATTTTTGATTTGTTAAAAAGTAGTAAAATCGTAATAGTCTACTTTAGTATAAAAACTTTTGACTAATACATAACTTTTTTATAAGCGTATTATTAAGTTTCATTTTAAAAGACAGACTTTTTTTAAGCGCATTACTGTTTAGTGATAAGCAAACATAATAGTATATTTAGAATTTTCTTTAAAGAATAAAAACGATTACAGCTAGTAAATAGCTGATATAACTTTAGTTATATTTTTGATAGTATATGTATCAAAAATAAGTACTAGATACTAATAATTTTAGTTGGTTGTTAGAATTTTATACCTTGACGTATCAGGAATATTTTTCGCAATTTAAATCGATATCATCAAAATTCAGTTGACACTTCAGCTGACACTGTTTCCCTTAAACCTATTTATCCCTAACCACATTCGAGGTGTTTATACTCCAGACATAATGACAATAATCAACAACAAAACCAGAAACTATTTATCAATCCTTGAAACTAATAGTTTGTGGGAGAAATGTTTTGACATCAATTTTATTTGTAGCTTTATTTTAACTTTACATCAATTTTTGTTTTACAGTGTTTTTACATACAGCATTTTGAGAGGTTAGTTCTCTTAACAACATTATTCAGTGTTTTGTTTATAATTTTTTAATGTACCTTATATATTTAATTGGTTTTAGTATAATATTCATAAATAAAGAAACTAACTTTATTATAATAAGACACCTAAATTTTTTTTTTCAATTATTATTCTTTAAACAGCTTACATTTCTTAATGTTTATATAAAAGATTTTTTAAATATAATCTTAAAAAAGGCTAGTTTTAATTGTTTTTTTTTTTAATTAGAGTTTTTATGTTTCAGTTGAATATTTTTTTAAGTTTTTTTTACATTTTATAGTACTAAACAAAGTACAATCTGACCTATACAATGCTCAACTTATTTTTATTATTTTTAGATAAGTTTTTGAAGATTGTTCTTATAATAAATTTAATCATTTACGGTTAATATTACATCTATGTTTTATTGTAGAAAGTATCATAATTTCAATAAAATTAAAAAAGTAACTAGTGATAATAACTTAAAATATTTATTTGACAATTTTGTGATCAAGGTTATTATCAAACAGCATAAATACAATTGCATTACATATACTTAAACTTTATTTTTTATATGTACTTATCTGTATTTGAAGCTTATTTGCTTTAAAAAGTATTTAAATCTAAATATCACTGCTTAAGATTTGTTCTAAAAGCTTTTTTTTTTATTCAGGACTATTTGCACATAAAGATTGAGATTTAATTATC
>NW_028140722.1:10000-17890 GCF_965202585.1 Thalia democratica | reverse complement strand
GAACGTTGATAATCCCCAAGATTGTAAGTCGAAGCCTTACCCAACCTAACCAGCGCACTGGTTTTCTTACAACTGAATTAATCAACATTTAATATTGAATATAATCATTATGATAGATAGAGGAATGTTGACAATCAACAACAGATTGTAGGTCAAAGGCATTACTCGACCCAAGTACCCACAACCTAGATTGAACAACATTTATTAGATAGATTTGTTTATTGATAGATAGAGGAATATTGTCAATCCACAACAGATTGTAAGTCAAAGGCATTACTCGACCCAAGTACCCACAACCTAGATTGAACAACATTTGTTAGATAGATTAGTTAGATAGATAAATAGTACAGTATAATCTCAAAGAATTTGAAGCCCGAACATTGAACGATAGTGGTGTTTCGTGACGACTAGCGGGATTCGATCTCTCAACCTTCTGCTTATGAGTCAGCTGATAAGACCACTGACCCACCGCGCCACGACAAAGATAAAGAAATATTTTGCTATATAAATAGGTTGATTTTTCAGTGAACTTCAGTGTCAATTTTTCAGTGTCAATTACAGTGAACTTCAAGTAAGATATACAACAGTATATATATTTCCGAGTCTGACTTTGAGTACTTTTTATATATTATTAACAAGATTTTTTAGGAGTAATATCTGTTTAGTTCTTTAATATATCTTTAAAATAATAATATTTTTTAAGGTGTTTAAAACTTTTAGAAGCTGTATGTAATGTCTTTTAGTTTAATAGTTCTTTAAATTAGTAAAAAAAAAATAAGCATGGTTGAGTTATCAAATTAAACAAAATAGAACGTCAAGTATTTAATTACTAAAATTAATTTAATTAAAAAAAAATCTCAGGTAATCTAAAATGTCAGGAATTATTTAAAAATAAATATAAATTTAAAACTTATTATATTGAAAAGATTGATGAATAATACTCTTGAATGTATGAAATGTTTGTATTTGTAATGCAATAACATAAATGGATAGATCAATGACAAATTGTAAACATATTGTATTATTTTATTTTACGATTTTATTTTATTTATTTAATAATTCAATAAACTTTACTTCTACTTGTCCTGGTCTTAGGTAATTTATAGATAACAATAATTTAAACAAACACTTTTGTACAGTTACAATACAGTTTTTAGTACAGTTTGGGAGTAACTGTTGATTAAAAAAACAAAAAAAAAGTTAATTCAGGTTAAAATTTTATAAGGAATAATTTTAAAATATCAAATCGATTGTAAATCAAGTGCAAATAGGTTTTTTAAACAAACCGAAGGGTTTATAAAGGCTTGTAAACGCTTTCAAACGCCTACGACCATACCACACTGAGCACACCCCATCTCGTCCGATCTGGGAAGTTAAGCAGTGTCGGGCGTGGTTAGTACTTAGATGGGTGACCGCTTGGGAATACCACGTGCCGTAGGCTTTTGCTTTTTGAATTCATCTTTTTTGTACTATTTTTCTTTCTGACCTATTTATACTTATTACTCGTTTATTTACATTTCTTTAACGCTTAAAGAAAAGTAAATTCTAGTTATTAGCAAATAAAAACTCAAGCCAATCAGATAACGTTATTTGCTGTTTAAACCAATTAGAGCGCTAAAAAAGTGGTTTGACCAGTTTGAGATATCGAAAAAATAATGGCACCATCTTGTAGAGTACAATTTTCTGAGTTAAAATTAATACAATTAGTCTTTTATACTAAAACTTTAAAGTCTTTTTGTCCACAAACAAATAAAAGCGTGGCTACTTGAAAAATCAAACGAAAATAAATTTTGCACTTTTGTATTGTGAGTCATAATAAGTTATTTACTGTTACCAACAGATACTAGCAAAAGCTTTTTAAAGTTTTGTATTAACTTAATGTATTTGTACTTAGTTTAAATTAATAGAGTTTATTTGGTTTACTTTATTATGTGTATTGAATGTGCTAGTATCTAAAAATAAATACAACTAAAACAAAACAAACAAGGAGAGTACTTGAATAGAACCAACACAATTTACAGACCAGTTGTGTACTAAATTTAAAGAAATTCTGAATAGTGAATATGCAATTATTATTATAAGTTCAAAATTCACTTTAATTTAAATTAATGTATTTTGTAAATTGGTTTTATTTAATAGATAGTAGTGAATTACTTTATTTAATTTACTTTAGTATGTGTTGTATAACTTAATTTAAACCAGAAGCAAAACGGGATTATACTTTCAATAAACTACACAATTTACAGACCAGTTGTGTACTAAATAAAAAGCTATTGTGAATAGTGAATATGCAATTATTATTATAAGTTTATAAGTTCACAGTTTACAAAAGCTTTACAATTTAGTTATTATTTTGTTCATATTTGCATATCTAATTTATGAAAAGTTAGTGTTATGTGTTTTGGCTTTTTAATTTCTTTATTTGTACAACTGTTAGTTTTATATTCTAAAGAAACATTTTTAAATAAATATGTTTAACAAGTAACTTAAAAATAGAAGAAATATATTGTATATATTGAACTATTTATATTTATTCTAGCTATTTGCTTAGTGTATTTATTAATGTGATTATTTTATTTTGTTGTTTGTCTTATAGTTTAATCGTATTGTGTTGAAATATATATAACAAATACAGAGGTTTAAAGTAAGTTTAAATGAAAATAAAATAAGACATATAGTTGAAATATAAGTTTAAAAAAATATTTTTTTTTATTTCTTTGTTTGTTTGATTGTTTGTTTATTATATAATCGCGACGTTTCATTTTATTACTTTTAAGCATACTAAATATAATAATAGGTATAGTTAGAGGAAAAATTCAATTAGTTTCTAATGTAATAAAAAAGTTTATTTCCACAAATAAATAAATACCTGAAAAATCAAATGAAAAATAAATTTCGCACTCTTGTATTGTGAGTCATAATAGGTTATTTACTGTTACCAACAGATACAAGCGAAGGCTTTTTAAAGTTCTTGTATTTGTATTGTTATTTGTACTTAGTTTTATTAAAATGACAGTATTGATGGTTACGTTTATTAAGTATGTTTATTTAACGTTATGTAACTCAAGTAAAACCAGAAGCAAATAAGGAGACTACTTTCAATAAACTACACAATTTACATACCAATTGTATACTAAACTTAAAGCTATTCTATTCTATTTTATTCTTGATAGTTATTTTAAAGTTATTAAATTATACAAATGTATTTTGTAAAGTAGTTTTATAAAGTTACTATAGTTTATTTAACTTACTATAGTATGTGTTATATAACTTTAATTAAACTAGAAGCAAAAAGGGAGACTACTTTAAATAAACTACACAATTTATTGTTATATATAACTCTAATAAAACCAGAAGCAAAAAGGGAGACTACTTTAAATGAACTACACAAATTAAAATTATATTATTATTTATAAATCAATCGTGTTGTGTTTCAAAATAAATTTTTCAAATAATGTTTTACAAGTATTTATCAGTTATTTAGTTTTCTTTTTATAGTTTAGCCGTATTGTTTTATTTATTTGTTATTATCTTTATTTAATTGTTTGCTTATTATATTTATCGCCATGTGCTTAAAAAATAAAACAACTATATAGATTTAAAAAGTAAGTTTAAATAAAAATAAAATGAAACATATAAAATAAGTTTATGATTTTTTTTTCATTATTATTATTTTTATTTCATTGTTTGTTTATTATATCTATCGCGATGTGCTTAAAAAATAAAACAACTATAAAGGTTTAAAAAGTAATTTTAAATAAAGATAAAATGAAACATATAAAATAAGCTTATGTTTGATTTTTTATTTTATTTTTATTTAATTGTTTGCTTATTATATTTATCGCGATGTGCTTAAAAGAATAGAACAAATACAAAGGTTTAAGTTGTAAGTTTTAAATAAAATAAAATGAAACATACAAAATAAGCTTATGATTTATTATTATTATTATTATTATTATTTTTATTTCATTGTTTGTTTATTATATCTATCGCGATGTGCTTAAAAAATAAAACAATTATAAAGGTTTAAAAGGAAGTTTAAATAAAGATAAAATGAAACATATAAAATAAGCTTTTGTTTGATTTTTTTATTTTATTTTATTTATTTTTATTTAATTGTTTGTTTATTATATTTATCGCGATCTGCTTAAAAAAATAAAACGAGTATTAAGGTTTGAAAGGTAAGTTTAAATAAAAATAAAATGAAACATATAAAATAAGCATATGTTTTTTTTTTTTTTTTTATTATTATTATTATTTTCATTCAATTTTTTGTTTATTATATTTATCGCAATGTGCTTAAAACGATAAAACAAGTATAAAGATTTAAAAAGTAAGTTTAAATAAAAAATAATACAAATAAAGTTTATTTATAATAAACAAACATATTTAAAACATTAAAAAAAGTAGTTTATATATATTATTTTTTATTTATTTCTTTTAAACATATTAAATAAAGTATTAAAAAAAGTATTTAAAACATTTAAACGTAGCATAAATAAGCTTAAAACATTAAAATAATTGAAAAGAAACAAACAAATTGAAAAAAATCGGCAAAAAAAGTTCAACAGCAACATTTGAGCATCATACACGTATGCATTACTTTACACTAGTGAGAGAGACGTGTTTGTGCGTTCGGTCGACTTGGCGAGAAAGCGGCTTAAAGCATTACTGTTTAGCACCCGAGGCGCGGCTATTGCAGCGGCGGCGAACGTGCTATGTAAACGCATTGGAGCAGCGTATGAAAAACTACAAGCGTCCAGCGGCGGTAGGCTTATAGCTTTGCGAAGTCGTCGAGACGAGTAGCCGACGCAGGCAGGCACGGCTCGAGGCGGGTAACTGCAGCAGACAGATGGCGTGTTGCTGCTGACGAGTTAACCGGCAGAAGGCAAACGGTTGGTCGGGAGAAAGAACAGTCAGTTGTATAGCTGCATGCTGCAGTCGACGCGGGCTGGCGCTTTAAACAGCAAAAGGCCGGCGCCGACTTTCAGTAACGTTCGCAAGGCTTTTAAGCCGAGTGATAGAAAAGGTCTGTATTTATACAGTAAAAACGCTCAGTCGAGCAACGGGTTTAAACGCCCTCGGATAGTTATCTGGTTGATCCTGCCAGTAGTCATATGCTTGTCTCAAAGATTAAGCCATGCAAGTGTAAGTACGAGCTCACGTACAGTGAAACTGCGAATGGCTCATTAAATCAGTTATGGTTCATTTGATTGTACGCTTTTACATGGATAACTGTGGCAATTCTAGAGCTAATACATGCGTAAAGCGCCGAACTGACGTGAGGCGCGCATTTATCAGACCAAAACTAACCGGCTTTCGGGTCGTTACAATGGTGACTCTGGATAAGCTTGCGGATCGCACGGCCTAGTGCTGGCGACATCTCATTAAAGCAACTGCCCTATCAACTATCGTCGGTACGGTATCGGCCTACCGAGGTTGTAACGGGTGACGGAGAATCAGGGTTCGATTCCGGAGAGGGGAGCCTGAGAAACGGCTACCACATCCAAGGAAGGCAGCAGGCGCGCAAATTACCCATTCCGGCTCGGGGAGGTAGTGACGAAAAATAACAATGCAGACCTCGTACGAGGTCCTGCAATTGGAATGAGTACACTTTAAACTTTTTAACGAGTATCCATTGGAGGGCAAGTCTGGTGCCAGCAGCCGCGGTAATTCCAGCTCCAAAAGTGTATATTTAAGTTGTTGCGGTTGAAAAGCTCGTAGTTGGATATAGGGACGGCGAGGTTGGTCGGTCGAAAGGCTAGCACTGGCCTCGTTGTTCTTGTTGGTCGGTGCCTTCGCGGTGCTCTTAACTGAGTGTTGCGGTGGTCCGGCAAGTTTACCTTGAAAAAAATTAGAGTGTTCAAAGCAGGCTTTACGCTTGTATAATGTTGCATGGAATAATGGAATAGGACCTCGGTTCTATTTTGTTGGTTTTCGGAGCACGAGGTAATGATTAATAGGAACGGACGGGGGCATCCGTACTGTGCCGTTAGAGGTGAAATTCTTGGATCGGCGCAAGACGAACGACTGCGAAAGCATTTGCCAAGAATGTTTTCTTTAATCAAGAGCGAAAGTCAGAGGTTCGAAGACGATCAGATACCGTCCTAGTTCTGACCTTAAACGATGCCGACTAGCGATCGGGCAGTGTCGAACTTAAGAACTGTCCGGCAGCTTCCGGGAAACCAAAGTCTTTGGGTTCCGGGGGAAGTATGGTTGCAAAGCTGAAACTTAAAGGAATTGACGGAAGGGCACCACCAGGAGTGGAGCCTGCGGCTTAATTTGACTCAACACGGGAAATCTCACCCGGCCCGGACACAGCGAGGATTGACAGATTGAGAGCTCTTTCTTGATTCTGTGGGTGGTGGTGCATGGCCGTTCTTAGTTGGTGGAGCGATTTGTCTGGTTAATTCCGATAACGAACGAGACTCTTACTTGCTAAATAGCTGCTCGACCCATTGGGTCGGAGACAACTTCTTAGAGGGACTAGTGGCGTTTAGCCACACGAGATTGAGCAATAACAGGTCTGTGATGCCCTTAGATGTTCGGGGCCGCACGCGCGCTACACTGACCGGATCATCGTGTGTTCCCTAGGCCGAAGGTCCGGGTAATCCGTTGAACCCCGGTCGTGCTAGGGGATAGGACTTGCAATTGTTTCCCTTGAACGAGAATTCCCAGTAAGCGCGAGTCATTAGCTTGCGTTGATTACGTCCCTGCCCTTTGTACACACCGCCCGTCGCTACTACCGATTGAATGGTTTAGTGAGGTCCTCCGATTGAGCCTGGTACGTGCGGCAACGCACTCGCCGGTGTTCGAAAAGACGATCGAACTTGATCATTTAGAGGAAGTAAAAGTCGTAACAAGGTTTCCGTAGGTGAACCTGCGGAAGGATCATTAACGAATCGAAATTTGATTTCAAGCGACGTCTCTTCTTCGAAGGGACCGAGCCCTGTAACTGTTATAGTTCGGTCGCGTTGCTTCCTGACAGCGGGAGTAATAATTCAGCACGCAAGTGCTGGCGCGGCCGCTTCTTTTTGAACACGATTTTTTGGTTGCATTGAGATTGATTAACACGAGAGATCTCTTAGCGGTGGATCACTCGGCTCGAGCGTCGATGAAGGACGGAGCTAGCTCCGAGAAGTAATGTGAATTGCAGGACACATTGAGCATCGATATTCTGAACGCGTATTGCGGCCTCGGGTAATCCTGGGGCCACGTCCGTCTCAGGGTCTTTAACACACCGATCCTTTCATTAGTTTGAAAGTGCCTGCGACCTCGTTTCTGTATTAAGGAGCGTGTCGTCAAAGACAGCTGGTCTGGCGATTTCACAGCTGAAGCGTGAGCAGCCTGCTGGCCTCGGGTGAGGTAGCAACGACGGTAGGTGCTCGAGAATAAGTTAAGTGACTTCAAAAGGCCGACGTACAAAGCGCATGTACTTTTATAGTACATCACTTTTGACCTGAGATCGGGCGGGACGACCCGCTGAACTTAAGCATATCACTAAGCGGAGGAAAAGAAACTAACAAGGATTCCCCTAGTAACGGCGAGTGAAGCGGGATAAGCCCAGCGCTAAATCCGAGCCTTTTTGGAGGCGAGGAAATGTAGCGTATGGAATTCAGCATGCGGCGAACCAACGACTGCCCACGTTCTTCTGATCGAGGCCTTTTCCCAGAGCGGGTGTTAGGCCCTTGGCGGCGGTCGTAATTCGTCCTAGCGGTTTTCCCGGAGTCGGGTTGTTTGGAAATGCAGCCCTAAGCGGGTGGTAAACTCCATCTAAGGCTAAATACTGGCTCGAGACCGATAGCGAACAAGTACCGTGAGGGAAAGTTGAAAAGCACTTTGAAGAGAGAGTTAAAGAGTACGTGAAACCGCTTGGAGGCAAACGGAGGC
>NW_028140722.1:0-5000 GCF_965202585.1 Thalia democratica | reverse complement strand
TATTTTATTTTAATTCTATATAATAACTATTTTATATTTTTATTAAAAATTTTCTTGTTCAGTTTCTAAGCAACCACAGTTACGTTTATATGTTTAATTCTATTGTATTCTATATTTATCGATAATTTAATAAATGTTTTAAAAGACTATTCTGGTTTTCCACGCTCTCTTCAAAAATGTGAGTTCTTTTAATTCTTCCACTTAATTATTCATTTTAAAGTAAAACAACTAGTTATACATATTATTATATTATAATGTATGTGTATTAGATACTATTATTTTATAACATAAACATAGATGAGTTATTAAATTAAACGTCAAATATTTTATTACCTAAAATTAAGTTAATCGTAAAATCTGATGTAGTATGAGATATTCTTTAGAAACTAACTATAAATATTCTTGAAGTAAAACAAAACCATCTATAAATAGAACAATGAGAAATAGTAAAACAAACTAAACACAACATGTTTATTTTAACATTGTTTTTTATTTAGTTTAATCACTTAATAAACTTTACTTCTAATCATAGTATTTAATATAGAATATAGTTAACAATCTTTTAAACAAAGTCTTAAATAAAGTTACAGGGAGTAATTGTAATTAAAACACCAAAAAAAAAGGTTTTAATAAAAAAAATACTTACATCAAGTTAAAATTTTATAAGGATTAATTTTAAAATATCAAATTGATTGTAAATCAAGTGCAAATAGGTTTTTTAAACAAACCGAAGGGTTTATAAAGGCTTGTAAACGCTTTCAAACGCCTACGACCATACCACACTGAGCACACCCCATCTCGTCCGATCTGGGAAGTTAAGCAGTGTCGGGCGTGGTTAGTACTTAGATGGGTGACCGCTTGGGAATACCACGTGCCGTAGGCTTTTGCTTTTTGAATTCATCTTTTTTGTACTATTTTTCTTTCTGACCTATTTATACTTATTACTCGTTTATTTACATTTCTTTAACGCTTAAAAGAAAAGTAAATTCTAGTTATTAGCAAATAAAAACGTAAGCCAATCAGATAACGTTATTTGCTGTTTAAACCAATTAGAGCGCTAAAAAAGTGGTTTGACCAGTTTGAGATATCGAAAAAATAATGGCACCATCTTGTAGAGTACAATTTTCTGATGTAAAATTAATACAATTAGTCTTTTATACTAAAACTTAAAAGTTTTTTTGTCCAAAAACAAATAAAAGCGTGGCTACTTGAAAAATCAAACGAAAATAAATTTTGCACTTTTGTATTGTGAGGAGTCATAATAAGTTATTTACTGTTACCAACAGATACTAGCAAAAGCTTTTTAAAGTTTTGTATTAACTTAATGTATTTGTAATTACTTTTACTTAATAGAAACTATTGAATTACGTTTACTTAGTTTACTTTTGTATGTGTATTAAATATATAGCAATTTTGCTTGAACTTAAATAAAGATTATTAAACTATTAAAAGAAAACTATCAAAGTTTACTAACTCAAAAGCTAAATCTTAGTTATATTGTTATAAACATTTATGTTGTAATTTACTAATAACTAAATGAGTTTATTTCAAACAAAAAGAATTAAATAATGTTATGTTATGTCAAGCCTACTATATGAGGTATATAGGTATATAAGGTATACAAGCTTATGTTTGAAAGTTATAATAATTAAAATAAAAATAAATATTTAGTTGGTAAAATTTGTATTTAATATGCTTTGAAATTAGAGTTAGTATAGATGTTTTTTTTTTAAATATAATAAATATAAGTATTTAGTTACTAATAATAAACTAAAATACCAATTTTGTAGTTATTACAAAAAAAAAAACTTATCTTACTTAAAGTTCACTGTAATTGAAACATTATACAAAAGCTTTATAATTATAAGCTTTGAATAATTCTATTTGAATAAATAATAGATTCATAACTATATTCATGTTTGCATATTTAAATTATAAAAAGTTAGTGTTTTGTGTATTGACTTTATGATTATTTTATTTTAGTAACTGTTAGTTTTATACTTTAATAAAAGAAATATGGTTAACAAGTAAGTTAAAAATGAAAGAAGCATAAAAAAACACACTAATTAACTGCTTATTCAATAGTTTGATTATTTAATTATTTTTCTGTTATATAGTTTAATCGTATTGTATAAAAAATACAGAGGTTTAAAGTAAGTTTGAATAAAAATAAAACAAAACATATAATATAAGCATTAGTTAAAATACATAGTTTTTTTTTCTAAAAAAATTTAATTCTTTAATAATAAGTAGTAATTTAAATAAAAAATAATACAAGTAAAGTTATACAATATATATACTATAGTTTGTCAAACTAGGCAAACACTACTAGGCAAAAAACAAACTAGGCAAAAAACCTACAAAGTAGGCCACCACTACAATCCTATGTTCCAACTGGAAATTCAATGAGATCGTTACTGTACTTGTGATGAACGTTGATAATCCCCAAGATTGTAAGTCGAAGGCCTTACCCAACCTAACCAGCGCACTGGTTTTCTTACAACTGAATTAATCAACATTTATTATTGAATATAATCATTATTGATAGATAGAGGAATGTTGACAATCAACAACAGATTGTAGGTCAAAGGCATTACTCGACCCAAGTACCCACAACCTAGATTGAACAACATTTATTAGATAGATTTGTTTAATGATAGATAGAGGAATATTGTCAATCCACAACAGATTGTAAGTCAAAGGCATTACTCGACCCAAGTACCCACAACCTAGATTGAACAACATTTGTTAGATAGATTAGTTAGATAGATAAATAGTACAGTATAATCTCAAAGAATTTGAAGCCCGAACATTGAACGATAGTGGTGTTTCGTGACGACTAGCGGGATTCGATCTTACAACCTTCTGCTTATGAGTCAGCTGGATAAGACCACTGACCCACCGCGCCACGACAAAGATAAAGAAATATTTTGCTATATAAATAGGTTGATTTTTATAATTTTGTTATACAGTGTCAATTACAGTGAACTTCAAGTAAGATATACAACATATATATATTTCCGAGTCTGACTTTGAGTACTTTTTATATATTATTAACAAGATTTTTAGGAGTAATATCTGTTTAGTTCTTTAATATATCTTTAAAATAATAATATTTTTTAAGGTGTTTAAAACTTTTAGAAGCTGTATGTAATGTCTTTTAGTTTAATAGTTCTTTTAAATTAGTAAAAAAAATAAACATGGTTGAGTTATCAAATTAAACAAAATAGAACGTCAAGTATTTAATTACTAAAATTAATTTAATTAAAAAAAAATCTCAGGTAATCTAAAATGTCAGGAATTATTTAAAAATAAATATAAATTTAAAACTTATTATATTGAAAAGATTGATGAATAATACTCTTGAATGTATGCAATGTTTGTATTTGTAATGCAATAACATAAATGGATAGATCAATGACAAATTGTAAACATATTGTATTATTTTATTTTACGATTTTATTTTATTTATTTAATAATTCAATAAACTTTACTTCTACTTTTCCTGGTCTTAGGTAATTTATAGATAACAATTATTTAAACAAACACTTTTGTACAGTTACAATACAGTTTTAGTACAGTTTGGGAGTAACTGTTGATTAAAAAAACAAAAAAAAAGTTAATTCAGGTTAAAATTTTATAAGGAATAATTTTAAAATATCAAAATTGATTGTAAATCAAGTGCAAATAGGTTTTTTAAATAAACCGAAGGGTTTATAAAGGCTTGTAAACGCCTTCAAACGCCTACGACCATACCACACTGAGTACACCCCATCTCGTCCGATCTGGGAAGTTAAGCAGTGTCGGGCGTGGTTAGTACTTAGATGGGTGACCGCTTGGGAATACCACGTGCCGTAGGCCTTTGCTTTTTGAATTCATCTTTTTTGTACTATTTTTCTTTCTGACCTATTTATACTTATTACTCGTTTATTTACATTTCTTTAACGCTTAAAAGAAAAGAAAATTCTAGTTATTAGCAAACAAAAACTTAGCCAATCAGATAACGTTATTTGCTGTTTGCTTATTTGCTGTTTAAACCAATTAGAGCGCTAAAAAAGTGGTTTGACCAGTTTGAGATATCGAAAAAATAATGGCACCATCTTGTAGAGTACAATTTTCTGAGTTAAAATTAATACAACTAGTCTTTTATACTAAAACTTTAAAGTCTTTTTGTCCAAAACAAATAAAGCGTGGCTACTTGAAAAATCAAACGAAAATAAATTTTGCACTTTTGTATTGTGAGTCATAATAAGTTATATTACTGTTACCAACAGATACTAGCAAAAGCTTTTTAAAGTTTTGTATTAACTTAATGTATTTGTACTTAGTTTAAATTAATAGAGTTTATTTGGTTTACTTTATTATGTGTATTGAATGTGCTAGTATCTAAAAATAAATACAACTAAAACAAAACAAACAAGGAGAGTACTTGAATAGAACCAACACAATTTACAGACCAGTTGTGTACTAAATTTAAAGAAATTCTGAATAGTGAATATGCAATTATTATTATAAGTTCAAAGTTCACTTTAATTTAAATTAATGTATTTTGTAAATTGGTTTTATTTAATACGATAGTAGTGAATTACTTTATTTAATTTACTTTAGTATGTGTTGTATAACTTTATTTAAACCAGAAGCAAAACGGGATTATACTTTCAATAAACTACACAATTTACAGACCAGTTGTGTACTAAATAAAAAGCTATTGTGAATGGTGAATATGCAATTATTATTATAAGTTTATAAGTTCACAGTTTACAAAAGCTTTAGAATTTAGTTACTATTTTGTTCATATTTGCATATCTAATTTATGAAAAGTTAGTGTTATGTGTATTGGCTTTTTAATTTCTTTATTTGTAGAACTGTTAGTTTTATATTCTAAAGAAACATTTTTAAATAAATATGTTTAACAAGTAACTTAAAAATGGAAGAAATATATTGTATATATTGAACTATTTATATTTATTCTAGCTATTTGCTTAGTGTATTTATTAATG
>NW_028140721.1:0-17906 GCF_965202585.1 Thalia democratica | reverse complement strand
GCCGGATATTGCCATTTTTGTCTGATATCCGGATCCGGCCGGACTCTAATTTGAAAAATAAGTCCGGATCCGGTTCCGGCCGGATTCTAATTTGAAAAAAAAGTCCGGATCCGGTTCCGGCCGGATTCTAATTTGAAAAAAGAGTCCGGATCCGGTTCCGGCCGGATTCTGATTTGAAAAAAAAGTCCGGATCCGGGTCCGGTACATCACTAGTTTTAATACAATCAACAAAAAAACATCGGCGAAAGTCTGCAGAGCAGAAGATGGACTTCCGTTTTCCGTAAGACAAGCTCAAGTTTATTAAGCGTGAGACTGCAAGTTTTTCGGTTATGACTGACTGATGAGTCCTAATAAGGACGAAACCGGTCTCAGTCTACCGAAACTTGTGGTCTGATGATCGAATTGGCATGATCAACCCTTGTGTTTTAATACAATCATTATATAATCTGGGTAGCTGTCAAATTTGCATGAGTGTACAAAATTGCACAAGTATACTTTTGCACAAAGACACTTTTGCACGAAGGGTCACTTTTGCACGGAGACATTTTTGCACGAGTTGATTTTTTTAATTTTTTTTACTATCACTGTTACCGCTAACCCTTACTCTCGGTCGGTAACTTATAATTTTTTTTTTAATTGCTTTTACCCCTAACCGATCGGTAGCTTTTTTTTTCTTTTTAATAAATTTATTTCTTTTTTTATTCATTTTTCCTATTTATTTTATAACAATTTTTATTAGTTTTTTTTTACTACCACTGTTAGCCCTTACCCTCGGTAAGTACCCTATTTATTTTTCTTTTTTTATTAATTTATCATTAATTTTCAATTTTTTTTCTGTCTTTTTTACTCTCGTGCAATATTGTAACTTCTGCAAAATTGTCTTCGTGCAACTTTGTTCCTCGTGCAATTTTGACCCGTTCTCATAAAACCTATTTGCTCTCTTTTATGGGAACGGGTCTAAATTTCACGAAGACAAAAATGCACGAGGTTACTAAATTGCACGAGTGCACAAAATTGCACGAAGCCAAATTTGCACAAAGCCAAAATCGCACGAGGGAACAAAATAGCACGAAGTTGGTTTTTAAGGAAGAAAAAACGAAGAAGTTTTTACACCAAGGGTCAATTTTGCACGTGAGTAGAAAAATAAAGATAAATAAATAAAAATAAAAAATTAACAGAAAAAAAGAACTATAAAATAATTTACAAAAAAAAAAAAGAAAAAAAAGTTACTGACCGAGGGTAAGGGTTAGGGGTAACCGTGATAGTAGAAATAAAAAAACAAATACTATTAATTAAAAAAAAAATTAGATAAAAAATAAAAAAAGCTACTGACCGAGGGTAAGGGTTTGGAGTAACAGTGATAGTAAAAAAAAAATTTAAAAAACATAATAAATAAATAAAATTTAAAAAAATAAAAACAAAACATTTAACCTGTGCAAAAACTTCTCCGTGCAAAGTCGCCTGCTCGTGCAAAAGTGTCTTCGCGCAAAAATCATCCTTCGTGCAAAAGTATCTTCGTGCAACTTTATCCCCTCGTGCAAAAGTATCTTCGTGCAATTTTGTGAACTCGGGCAATTTTTTCCCCTCGTGCAATTTAGACAGCTACCCCTCTTTTATACCCTATCTTATCGTTACATTTTAAATGCAACAACAAAATTGTTTTGCGACATTTTTTTGTATATTTTCTTTTGTTTAATTTTGTTTAACTTATTTTTTTATTATCATTATTGATACATGCTTTATGTTTAAAGATGAAATAAACAATAGAAAACCACCTAATCAGGAGCATGTTTTGACTGGTTTCCTTTTCCTGTGCTACCCCTGAAAAAATTGGAACAAACAATATAAAAAAGCGATTGAATATGGTTTTCTTTTAATATTTTACAAGAAGTTGACAGCTATATATTTAATTCTTGATTTCAAGTAAAGAATAGATCATATTTTTTAGAGAACTACGTCAAAATTGGTGTAATTTTATAATTTATTTTTGTAGAAAAAAATGTATTACAGTGTACACTATATAGAAATTTCATAATTAAAAAAGTTTCACAGTTTAAAAGATAAAAATATTAATTTTTTTATTCAAAATTAGCCAATTAAAAGGTTAAAAAAAATATTTTTGAATTCTTTTACTACTCTTTTTTGTTTATTGAAACTCTTGACGAAATGACATATTGTTTTCATTTTTACAACAGGAAAAAAAAACTGTAGTTCTACAATTTGTTTTTTTTTTCACCAAGTTTTAAAATTACTGATCACTTCTGCTTTCAGTTTGTTTTCAAAAATATAGTTTGTTTTTGATTTAAGTTACATTTTTACCTCAGTTATTTTATTTGGAACTGTTTGAATAAGTTATTTGTTTAGATATCATTAAATAAGTTTTTCTGTTGTTAAGAAAAGTTAATTAATAAATTACAATAGTACTTCGTTTAAGTTTCTTATGTATAAAACATTTCGTTATCAATGTTAGCTTCAAAATATAAAGCAAAATTTTCACACTGTCAATAAAAAAGGGACTTTAGTTAATTTTTTTATATAAAGAACTGAATTGCTCATAAATTTTTTGCATTCTGTTTTATTGGTTTTTTTAAATAGTTTAAAGGTTAAAACTTTTTTGTAACTGAGAGTTTTTAGTCAATTATGTGTTAGAAAGTTATAAAACTTTCTTAAGTGTTTTATTAAATGATACTCAACAAAATACTCTAACTAATACTTAATTATAATAACTAAATAATACTTAACAAAAATATTGAACTAAAAAAATAGCAACCTAACTAAAACAAATTAACCACACCCCTGATTCAAAAACAAAACAAAGTTAGATTTTCTCACTTTCGGTTTAAAATTTATAATTGTTTTCTGAGTTTTAGTTTTCTAAAACAACTAGATCCCTTTTTTTGCCTATAAGCTACGGATTCTGCAAAGATTTCGACAAAAAAAATTATTATTTCAATAAACTGAAATGTTTATTTTGTAAAGTATTTAGATCATCACATCTAGCACTAAGAACACAAGTTTGATTTGTTAGACTTAGCTTAACAAAACTATACAAAAAATAAATTAACGATGGTTTAAAAATCTACCAGTTTATTGCACGTTTTCTTCAAATTAATTTCGGACAACCGTCCTTCATCAGTGAAAATTTAAAACTTTCACTGATTGATGAATTTAAAAGTTTTAAATTTTCACTGATGAAGGACGGTTGTCCGAAATTAATTTGAAGAAAACGTGCAATAAACTGGTAGATTTTTAAACCATCGTTAATTTATTTTTTGTATTTACTGATGCAGGGAAAAAAATCACCAGTAAAAACAATTGACTTGTGTCCTGGACCGATTTGCGAATTATTTATAAATCTTAACAAAACTAAAAACTTTAGGAACTAACAAAATAAATTGTTTTAGTTTTTGTATAATAAAAATATGTATGATAATACTATTATGTACTTTCTATACCGTATTGTTTTTAAAAATTTTATATATTTTCTAACTATATGTTATTAGTTTTGCATATTTGTTACTACCAGTAGTAGTTCTTGTATTGATAAAAATAATTGTTCATATCATAAAGAATAAAAATGAAATAGCTACAAAACAAAAATTACTAAAGCTAATAAATGACTATAATGTTATCTAAATTTTTAAAGCATGAGTAAGTTTTAGATAAAATTGTAGATCAACAACATTGTTCAGTGTAGTTTACAATTTTGCTAATATTTGACAAGTTCGGGGGTTTTAACTACCGAAACTTTATAATAAATAGAACAATTTTTCTTGCATTTTTATTGTTACCTATATAAGCCTTTTACTTTTCAGTAAATTGATCAACATTTTAAGTTAAGACAAGTAATTATAAAGTCTATTTATAAAAGTTATAGTTACCGTCATAGTTCTATTAAAGCTACATTTTAAAAAAAACTTCTATTATAGATCATAGTAAACAGTGTGTACTAAATCAGGGATCACTAAGACATTTTTCTAACTATTCCACAAAAGGTTTTTTTTTTTAATCTAGCCTGTTACTTATAAAAGGTTGCTCACCACTGTCTTAATTGCACCTTGTGAACTTTTTTTTTTTCATCGTGCTTTTTAAATACAATTTTTTTACGTTGTTTTTATTGAGTGTGTAGCAAAATTGGTGTGATTTAGTCTTTGACGTTTTTGTTGGTACACGTAAAAAGATTTAAAAAAGATTTAAAAGTTCCAGTTATACGAGTAAATGACTTTGTGTATGAAAAAGCTAGTAGTACCAAAGTTTAATCTGTTACTTTAGCTAGTAGTTGCTTACTAACCTCCGTTCTTGACGATACGTTAAAGGACTTCCTTGGTGTGCGACTCGATTACCGAAAGCTTCTTCGTGCACCAGGTCCTAGGACTAAATATTTTGAGCGTCCTTTTTTGTCATTAAATAAATTATAATTATAACTTGTTCAATTTTTTAATCCAAAACAAATATGGTTAACTTAGAACAATGTTCATTTACTAATGTTTCAACTTTTTCTAGTCTTAACAATTTTTTTTAGTTGTTTAAAATCTTTTAGTAAAACAATTTTCTTTTAACCACTTTAAAATATTATTTTTATGAAATCTTGCATTAAACAACTTCTGTAAGACTAGGTTTATTAGGCATAATCAAAAATTTACTTTAAAACTTGTAAATATAGAGCAAAGAACTATGCCATAATAATTTTTTCCAAAGATTTAGGAGTTAAATTACTTTTGTCTATACCTTGTAGTGAGCGAAAATATTTCTCGAGTAGGCGAAGAAAATTAAACTGAGAAATAAAATTAAAATTAAAGTTAAAATAAAAAAACTAAAAAAATTGCTAATGCAGGACTTAACCTTGAAAAACGTTTAAAAATCGTATAAATTCAAACACTTCTTTAGAAATTTATTAAAATGAAACGATCACTTAGTAGTCACTAGTGTCCAAAAAAACAAGCTATGAGTACATTAAAGTTATTGGCTATAGAAATTTATTTATTTTTATTGCACCAGCTATTTTCAAGCTTAAAAGTACGTCTCAGGCAAAAGGTATCTAGTTTGCGTTTCTAACTCCTAATTTTTAGCACACCAGTGTTAAGTGGCAGCAATAGAGTTTTATTTAAACCTATTTTTCATACTCCTCGAGCAATAATCGTAAAAATGTTGATCGTTTAAAATATAACTAAGATACAAACTACTACATATTATTCTGCTAGAATTAAATCGCACACCAAGTTTATCTTATCATAAAAAATTACCTTTAGTTTATCTTAAACTATCGTTATACTATAAAAAGTATTATATGCATTTGTTAAAAAGTTTAGACTACTCAAGCAGTTTTGTTTTGCTAATAAAAAAACTAGTTATTGATATTAATTTATCTAAGTAACGGATTAGAAATTTTTTTTTTTTTTTTTGCTACAGTTTTTTTTTAAGTTTGAATAAAGGTGCTTTAAAATATTTAACCATCAAGAGTATTTGAAAGTAAAAAAACTACGTAATTTACATTTTTGGGTACTACATTTATACAAATTAAATGAACTTTGTATATGTAAATAACATTTCAAATAAAATATTTAAATATGGTCCCCTCAAAAATCTCTGTAAAATAAGCTATACAGTAACCTCTTGCGAGTCTAAGTACTCATTTTTTACGCTTTCTCGTTTAGTTACGCAGTTTAGAATTCCAGATACTTATACGTTTATTTTTATATAAAGATTATTTCGTGTTAACTTACTTTTCTATATCATTAGACTTTGTAAAACTATTTTTTTGACTCATGGAAAAACATTTAATTGTACCTTAGTGAACCACAAGTTTTGATTTTTAGCAATAATTTTAATTAACATTCAGAAATAAACACGATTGTCTGACTAACAGTAATGTAATTTCACGACACAAAGGTATGATACAGTGCTCATGCACTATGTATGAATAATCCTCCAAAGAAACAGTTCAAAAGAAGCTTTCCAACTGACGTTGATAATAAATAAAAACATGCTTACACATTACACAAATATTATTCGCTTTTCTTAGTAAAGATATTATTAGTTTTCGTTTTACGTTATTATTTTGTCTGGTTTGTTCTTCTGTAGCGCTTGCTTTACATAGAAAACGTTGAAATTTTTGCACGTGGCCTTCAATTCTTCGTAGTGCTCTCCTGCTACAGCTTTAAAAGAACACAACTGTGCGTTGAAATTAATATCCATTGTTTGAACATGAAATCCCTCATAAAAGAAGTATGAACGATTTTATATTTAAATAATAATAATTTTAGTAAAACGTGCATGGGTCTTACAGAAAAACAGTTAAGATAAGAAAAAATCGTGGACCATTTAAGATAGTCATAATTAAGTGTATTAAAAAAGATATTTTTTTAATGTTACAGTGACCGTTAGAAAATTGAGGGTCTTTGAAATTTACAACCGGGCATATTTGTATACATTATTAGAATATTAAGATTTGAAAAAAAAAAACACCGACTCTTAAAAACACAGCAAAGTAAGAAAATTAAAAAATTATAATAATAAAAACATTTTTTAGCTAAAACATCGGTTGGAGTAAAAATATCCAAAAAAAAACATTGCTTTCTAAGGTGCCCCACTCAAAAAGACAAACTCCAATCCAATGGATTTTTTTTAATTAAAGGCAAAAGAGCAAAAAAAAATCGTAGATAGCTTTAAAGATAAGGAAAATAATTGGATCTAAAATTTGGACATATTTTGAAATTGCAAAAAAATGCTAATTGAGCTAAGTTAACGCTCGCAAAATTTTTTATTATAATTTAAACCCTCATTCTATTTTTTGGTTAACAAACATTTTTCATAAACATATATTTTATTCTATATCATAATATAACTGTGGTAACAACAACAATAATCCTTTAAAAATTTTTTTTAGTGTTACCCCTTTTTTCTTTTAAATATTATTACACTATAAATTAACCATAAGAAGAATGTGTTTAATATTAATTTTCAACTCTATAACTTCTAATTTTATAACGTTTTGGTTTTTTCAATCCATTAGATTTCAATACCTCACTATATACCATGGTTCAATTGTTTGTGTTTATAGATTATAATTTAATAATTTTCATATTAAAGGTTTTTTAACATTAATATTTTTCTAAATATATATTTTTTAATTTTCTCAACAAAAACTTAATTCAAACAAGTTTTTAATTATTAGTCATTTTTAACATTATTATTTTATCTCAGATACAATTTCAAAATCCGCTTTGCGGTGAAACATTGTAATTGCTTTTCTTTAATGTAATAAATCATTAATTTTACAAATACTGAACTTATTGTTTACCTATTTTAATACGACACATTACTTGCAAAATTTTAAAACACAACACTTATAAAAAAAAAGTATTATAATAGTACTGGACAAGACGTTAAACTGTATCCAAGTGGTGTACGACTCGATAACCGAAAGGTTTTTTCGTGCACCAGGTTCTAAGACAAATTGTTTTGAGCGCTTTTTTTGTTGTTCAGTAAACATTGTTAAACCTACTAGGTAGAAATTTTTTAGCTTTAATAAAAAAGATTAAGTTTTCCCACAACAAAATGGTTGCAGAACACTATTTTAAAGTGAATGCTTTTTGTATAGTACACAAAGACTATAAAAATAAAAAAATCATGAAACATAAGTAAAATATATCTATTTCTAAAAAAACAAGCTTGTAATTTCAACTCACTAATAAAATAAATGGTTAATCAAAAACAGATACATCAGCAAAAGTTTCAAAAAAATAGATATATATATATAAAGTATTAATATTATTGAAAAATTGTTCTCTTCAGCTATTTATAGTTTCCGTTACACTAATTTATTTTTTTGTTTTCTTCAAAACTTTTATTATGAAAAATACTTTATAACTTTTAGCTTGTTTATTGGTTTGAGCATAGAACCGTTCTAGTTAAAATTTGTAATATAAAAAAATAAGACGAAAAATTTCCTTATTTAAAATAAAAATTAGTTAAAATTAATAAACTTTAAAATACGCACCTATTTCAACTTTTGCTTAGTCAATCGATTTTTTGTTTTTGACAAACACAAGATAAAAAAGACAAATTTCGAGTATTTAATTTAGAACAAACCACTTTTCAGTCTGTTTTTATTCTTCGCAAGGTCACAGACGTTCAAACTAAAAACTTGGTGTGAAATCAATTCGTAGTATAATTAACAACCAACTTTTACTTATAAATGATTTTTATTACCAAAAACTAAAGATCAAGTAAAATCTTTAGATTTTGTATTCAAAACTTTACAGATGTTACCTGCAAGGTTTATAAGTTTTATAACAAAATATTTAGAAAATAGTTTAAGCACATCTTATTAACTATCGTTAATATTTTTAAAATAATTTTTATAAATTTATCGCTCGACACAACGGCTTTGAACATTTAAGTACTTGTAAAAAATCTTAAACTCTTAAAAAACTAGTTTAAATATTCTTTATATTAAAACGTTGCTGGAGTTTATGTCAGTTATAAGTAACTAATTTAGTTTAGAAACAATACCAAAAGGTACCTAAACAATATTAATATGTAAAAAAATATAATAATTTAGATTTACTAAAGCTAATAAAACTTCATTTTACTATAGTTTGTTAACTTTTATAAACTCTATTGAACACTTTTTGATTTACAAGTTTAAAAACAGATGTACAAAAAAAAAAGGATTCTACTTTTAAAAGTTTTGATAAAACGATAAATATAAAAGTTCTTAAAATTAGTTTATTCATAAAGCTAACTAAGTATCAACAACCTTTTATAAGTCGTAGGAAAATTTTCGTAGAAAAACTTGCTTGCTGGCCACACTGTATAGGAAAAAATCTCTAGCCGTTTGCAGGCTGCAGCTATGTAAAGTTGTAGCAGTAATCAACATAACAATACTATTTTAAACAAAAAAATTGTCAGAATAGTCAATAATAAAGCACTAATGATTAGCAGCTATTAGGTTAGGTATATAGCTTAACTCTAAGTTTTTACCACAAAAAAATTATTTAATTGTTTTAAAAAAGTATATCTTTAGCCAAATAGTACCTCGCGGGCTGCAGATATTTTGCTTTGCTTGTCGCAGTTTGCCAAACACTAATAAAGACGGATACTTTTTAAAATACCAGCTAAACTTTATCAAAATTCATTTAGTGACACTTTTTTTATAAATGTAATGACTTGCCTCGTAGGCGTTAACTTATTTGTACTTTAATTTTGGTGAGCAGCCTACGGCAATTTAAACAGAAATCTCTGCCCCGCAAAGTTCTTTCTTAGCACGTGTGCTTATAGTATTAATTTCAATACTACACGACTTGTAAAGATTAATAATACTGTCCTGCTAAAGAATTTTTTCTGGCAAATTTAGCCCGCCGATAAAAAAAACTTGCCCACTGGTATTTTGGAAAAAAAGAAAGACAAAAGTATTGTATTTTGTTGCTACAACGTTAGCAATCTATTTAATAAATTATTGATCTAATATAAGAGTATTAAATCTTAATTATGGAAGTGAAAAAGTTATTTATTGATTAATTAGATTCTAAAATTCAACAAAGCTAATAGTTTTTTGAAATTCTTTAAAAAATTAAAATTTTTTAACTATTTAATTTTTTTTTATAAAGACTTTTTTTGTTAAATGAAATGCAGTGTGGTTCCTAAATAATATTTAAAAAATAATATAGCTTGATACTAAGCTCAACGAAGAGTTTAAACACTCGAACTTTTTTTCTAGCAGTAATCTGGTCAAGCAAACTCCACATTTATAAACCCTTAAAAATACTATTGTTCTATTTGTGTTATAAGGTTGTTTAACTATACAAACTACCTGACTATTATTTTTCTTAATAACCTAATAACAAGTACTATTAATCACAGTAATAACCAAACGAATTTAAAAGGTATAGCTTAAAAAAAATTATAATAAAACGTGTTTTTTAAGAACTTTAAATTTGATTTTATATGAGTTTTTCCAGACATTTTTTTGTTAAAACAAGCATGAGAAGAACGTAGTTATGAAGTAGTAGTTTTGCTTCACCCAAAACAAAACATATTTAAAGCCTACTTAGATTAAGTAACTTGCTTTATTATTCTAAAGTAGTAAAACGTTTGTTTTCAATCTTCCAAGAGCAAGAAAGATGAAGTTTATGCTTCCATTAAATTTATTAAGATATATTTTATTTTATCAGTGTCAATACTATCAAACAGTGATGCTTAATGTGTGGTTACATTGATTTATTGCTTTTAAATAAATTTAACAGGGTTTCTGCATTAAATTATAACTTAGTCTAACTAGCACTTGACTTTATTAATTTAACATAAAGATATTTTTTATTCGCAATAAAGCTGATTATTAAATGTTGTTAACACATTTATAAGGTATTTTTCTAAAAAACGACTATAGTACTAGTCATTATCTTAATTTTTTATAAAGAAAATTCTAACCTATAAATAAAGTAATTTACTTAGTTAAAAGCTTTGTACATTTATAACATTTTGTTAAACTAGCTTAGTATATTTATTTTTTAGTCTATGAAAATAGTAGTAGTTCAAATTTATTGAAAACTGCTATCTCGATATTAAAAAATATCATTTAAAACTCTTAGACTTCTCTTTGCAAAACATTACTGATAAATCTTGAAAAAGATTTTGATACTAACTTACTAGGTTTTACTTTTTTTTATATCAATATTGCAAGATTGTCGTAAAAAAATGTAGCATTGATTTTTTGTTATAATAAGACTTTTAAACGTATTACAGCATATTAAAACTATCCTTTTTCTCTCGATGATTGTGTAGCTAATATTAACAGTTTTTAACAACTCCATAAACGATTTTTTTTTTGATATTTCTACTAGATAAATGTTAAGACACTATTATTATAAACAAAATTAACCAACGGAAAATTCAGAAATTTTAGGTTAAAGTATTTTGTAATTTCTTTGTGATAAACGAATATGTTAATAACAAAACTGATTAGTTTGTTATAACTATAAATAAAGCTGAAAAATTATAATTCAAATGGTATTAAATTTAATATTTATAACACGAGGGAACTATTATTAGTTTTTAAAGTAGTTGTATTAAACTAGTATTCCGATAAACTTGAGCATTCAAGAAATGAAAAGCTCAAAAAAAGTTTCTTTAAAACTTTTTTTGTTTCAATTCTTGCTTTTGAAGTATTTACAACCAAATAACTGTTCCTAATTTGTTCGTGAGGTGCTATATATTATCCTAACATAATTTTTTATGGTAATTTTCTTTTTCGTTATTAAAAATAAAGAAATTTGTATGCTGTACTTTTTTCTTAATGTTTTTTAAACTGTTTCTCACATCAATAAATATTAAAAACAAGTTATACTGACACCAGTATATTTACGATTCAATTTTCATTTAACAAAACAGTAAGCTTTTTTCGAGCTTAATTAAATTAAGAAATAAGTATTGAAACATTTTGAAATAAAATTTTTAATACTAAACAAAACTAGCGTTTTTTACCATCTTAAATAAAAGCAGATTTAACTGGTTAGAAATTATCAAAATATCGTTTTGATAGCACTTCCAGAGCATAAAACTACATTTAAATTTAAAAAAGCTGAACATTCAACAACTGAAAAACATAAAGTATAAAAGTAATACTAATAGGCTTTGTTGTCAAACTTAAAATATTTATACCAATTTGTGTTTAAGTTTGCGTATTTACAAATATTCTCACTTATAAATTGTATTATTTCTAAAGTCAATTTATAAACGGCTTTCACAAATTATATTATTTTTATTTGGGTTTCAATGTTTTATAATTCAAAATAACTTAACCTTAAAATGAGTATATAGTCTTTACTTTAAAGTTTTTATGCAAATTAGTGTTTTATTTTATAAAGTACGTGAAAAAAAAACTTGCTTATACAGAATAAATGCAATATTTCGTAATAACAAGTCATATATATTGTGAAAACATTTTCGTAGAAAAAAAAAAATTTATTATAGTTTTCATGTTTTTAGAATTTTAGTTTACTTAATTCTGTCAAAACCAATATTATAGATATACCCCTAATATTTTCTATAAATTAGCTTCTAAACTTTAAAATTATATGAAACAAGTTGTTTCCAACAATTTATAAGTTGAATTTTAAAACAACAAGCAACGAACTGTTTAATGTTAATTAATCGTAGAAGTTTTTTACATAATGTAATCATAAAAAACATAAAACCAGTTAAATATTATTTCAAACTAGAGCATTTTTTTTAATTATAAACATTTTTATGTTTAATTGAGGTTTTAATATTTTTGAATACTTTGAAATAGCATTTTTTAGGACACACTTTGACGTTTAAAATATAATCAAATTCTTTTTTAAAAATAAAATTATAAGTCATAACTCAAAACACATTTTTAAAATTTTATTTGAATTTCAACGGGAAAACTTTTTACACTAAAAATTTACATGCCATAAAAATTTTAATACAACTTTATTAAGGAAGTCTATTTAAATATTAGAATTGCCAAAAATGTAAGATTAATGCATAAAATATTGAATAAACAATAGATTGAAATAAGGAAAGTATTTATAAAAATATTCTAAATCTCTTTCAACAGTCTACGCAAGCTAATATAAAAGTTAAGAAAAAAGAAAATTAAAATGTAAATTCCAATAAGCTCAACAATGAATTCTATTTTTCACTTCAAATTAACTATTCATATTTTAAATTCCTGTTCGTCGTTATCTTTACGTAAACCAACTTTAAAATGTTATATTTTAGAATAACATTCATTTGATGTTTTAAAAATTTAAAAATGTTTTGATACAACAATGTGAATACATTTATTGCGAAATAATAAAACTAATTTCTCTTTAAATTAATTTCGAGGTGAACTTTTTTATGCAAAATCACTTGGAAACCTGCTTAAAGGTAAATTTTAGTTTAGTATTGTTGACAAATTGTAAACTCTTCAGTAGAAAAAAATATTGTGAGAAATTTTTTAAGTGGTGTAATAAGTCATAATTAAATTGTTTATTTTTAAGTATGTAAGTATTACAACGTACTTATTCATTTCAGTAATAAAATGTTCGTTTTGTATGGCATTTAATTGGTTTTAGAATCTAATATTATAAGTTAAGCGAATAAAAACAGATGAACTATTTTACTACATGTAATATAGTTTTGCAACTAACTTTTGTTAATTGTTTTTTGAATTAATTTTTGAACTAAAAAGTAGTTTTACAATAGGATGTGTTAAACTTGTATTTTGATCTTACTAATTAATAAAAGGTAATAATCAGTTAAACATACAACCAAATAAAAAAGTATGATATGTTATTAGCATGTTGATAAACGTTATTAAAATATGAAAACGTCAATACAGTAACCTCTCGCTTATTTACGCACATTGTGTCCACAAAAAAAGTGCGTAAAGATATGAGAGATCGTAAAGAAACGAGAGGTACCAAATATACTCACTATAATCGCTGTTTTTTAATATTGCTTTGATTAAAAGCAGACTGGGCACTTTCCCACTTTTAATTATTTGTTTACTTCATTTATAAATATGAAAACAACAGATAAAACTATACATATATTAAAAAAAAGGATTTGAATTTCTATAAAATAATAATAATACGAGTAGAAATAATTTTACTATTTTGATAATAAGTAGAAATTATCTTTATCTTTTTTTATATGTGACATTTATATTCTATTCTACTTAGCAAACTCAATTTATAATTAAGAATTTCTTTACAATTATATAATGGTGTTTATTAATATATAGGGCAAGACTGCTGTATTATTTCTTTGTGTTTTAAACTGTCATTATTTCATTACACTTTTATTATTAAACACAGTCATGTTTATTTCAGAATTTTGATTTAATCTCTTATTGTTAACAAAATTTCAGATATACTGAGGTATAACTAAATGTTTATCAATTAGTCAAGGAACATAAATTTACAAAGTCTAAAGATATAGAGAGGTATGTTAGCATTCAAAAACATATTTTAATTAAAAAATATACATCAAACCTAATTTGTGCAATATTAAAAAAAAATAAAATTTTTATTTTCTCAATTTTATAGAATTCTGAAATGCGTAACTAAACGAGAGTGCGTAACGTCACGTGTGCGTAAAGATCCGAGAGGTTACTGTATACTACTTTTTGTTGAAAAAAAGCATCTTTATATAAGTATAACTTAGTCAACTTAAATAATAATAAATTATGTAGTCTTAGTTCTACTTATAGGTTTCTTAAAATTCCGATTTAAACTTTTTTTTGCAATTAAACTTTCTTAAAAAATAAAACTTATATTAAAAAAATATTTATATATAAAATCTTAAATTTTAACAAACACAAACATAAAAAACTTACCCTTGTAAACTTTAATTAATATTCAAGGTATTAATAAAAATCGATAAAATAGATTTATGTTTTATATCACATTATTAATATATACAAACAGATAAATCCAAATACTTACACACTGTGTAAAACAGTGAGTCTATTATGTAATTTTATGCCTGAAATATTAAAATAAAAGCTTATGACGAAAAACTAGCTATATCATATTTAATCACCGAAGAATAGACTAAAATAAGGAAAACGTTTAGCATAAAACAGTTTTAAGATAATATATCTATAAAAGTTTAGCAAGACATTACGGAAGTTATATAGATTACTTGTTTATAAATTCTATTTATAAGGCTAAATTTTTAAGGAAAAGTATTTCAGTATAAGAAAAGTTAGGTTCAATATTTTAATGTATTTTATGTTAGATAAGATAACATTTACAGTGTATCTTAACTTAATATTTGAGTGTACAGTTGAATGTTTATTGTAAATTATTATTAAACCAATCATTATATATAAATTAGTAACATCTTTCAATTATTTTTGTAATTCAAAATTTATGTAAATATAACATTAAAAATACCAGTTAATTACTTCTTTATTTTGGGAACAATATAGGTATCTAATTTAAAAAACTGTTTTAAATAAAGTACAATTGAAGTCAAACTAAAATAAGTGCACTAATAACTTTTAGTGAATTGTCCTCAAAAAAATCTTTCTAGCTTGAAAAAATGTTATATAAAAAAAAGAACAGTATGTATATTTGTTTGTTATAAAACTTGTTAATTTCTATTTATTATGAATAGTTTTTATTCGTATATTTCTAGATTCATTAAAACTAAAAGCTAAGTAATCATGTTTTTTAAGTATAAAAAGTCTGACTATAAAAGTCTTAATAAACTTTCAAAACATGTTTCATTTGATTTAATTTTTATTAAAATTTAATTAATTTTGATATTTTGTATTAATTCAAAAACGATTTACCGTGTTTTAGTTTTAAATCTTTTTTAAAGGTAAAGTTTTAAATTAAAAGCACTTACTATTTTATTTAGGTAAAATTAATTTTTACTACTAAACTCATTAAGCGAATCATTGTTCATAAAATAGTTTGGAAAGTATAATTATTTATCCTTGTCCTAAACAAGACGTTAAAAGGTATCCGTGGTGGGCGACTCGATAACTGAAAGATTCTTCGTTCATCAGGTCCTAGGACCAAACTTTTTGAGCACTTTTTTGTCGTTCAATAAGCTATAATATCAACAATTTTTTATACTAGTATTTAAAAAACAGTGGTTATTATTTTGTAAGGAATTTGAAGCGGTTAAAAAAAAAACTAAATACTAAACTTAATATGATTTTGTGGTTTTATTTTTAGCGAAACATAGAAAAATTGTTAGTAAAACAAAAACAATAACTAGTTTTTTAATTGATGAAAGTTTGAAATTTTTTTTTAATCATAAACTTTAATTACAAAAAAAAAAACTAAAATTTGTCGAACTGTAGCTACTTGTACTAAAAAACTTTTAAGTTTTTATTATTATTTTTAGCTTATAAATTTTCTATGTACAATAACTTGGAACTTGACATAAACAACAAAAGTGTAATTGTCACTAGAATAACAGAATTAAGAATACTGCGACAAGCTTTTACTTTATATTTTTAAATTAGTAATAACTAGATTTCTTCACTTTTAAATTTGAGAAAAACAATTAATACTTGCTTAAACATTTAGATTACAACTTGTAACATGCAAACATATGAAATTTTACTTTTTTCCTTTAAATTCCGGTTTAAAGCTTGTATTTTGTGTAATTTTATTTTTAAGTGTCATACAATAGTTATTGTCTACGATTACTATTTTTTCAACGATTTTAATGTTTTATAGATTTATTTATTTGTATTTATAGGCTCATTGAGCTTCAAACTATTTATCTAATAAAATTTTGAAGAAAAAGTTAGTATAGTTAATATAAAACATTATTTAAATTAATTACATAACTAGTATTAATAACATATCAAAAAAGTATACATTATTAAGATACTGTAAAATGTTGTAACACAAGTATTAAAATATAGATCAACTGTTATAAAAATAAATTCAACATCACTAGTAAAAATAAAGTTAGTCTTATAGTTTTTGTTCTACAAAATATATTAAACCAGCTATAAATTTTCGAATTATGTATTAGCCTAAAAAGTCTTGTACGTTGTTTCCAATTGATTGGTTATTTTCTTAATTTTAGAAAGCTTTTTTGTGACTTCTTTAAAAAATATCTATAAGTCTTTGTCAAAGTTTTTGTTGTCAAAGTATTTACAAACTTAACAGCAAAAGCTTAAACACCATTTTTACGATTTAAAATAGAGAAATAAATGTCTAGTTAAATAATTTTTTAAAGAAAATGCCTTATTTGTTTATTTTTATTATATAACTAAAGATTAGCTTAAATAGCGGCGAAACCGGCTTTTTCAAGTACTTTCAATAAGTAAGATATATAGAACTCAGCTGCGAAATAGAGCAAAGAGGCTGCAAATAGTGAGAGAATGAGAAACATTTTATTCTCTTTGTTTTCTATCAAAACTTTCTGCAAGAGTGAACTCAGATGAACTAAAAGACAATAAAACAGTCAGAAAAGTATTGCAATACACATAAAACCAAAAAAATGATGAAAATATGTGAACAATTTTTTTATATAAATAAAAAATATGATGTTGTTATTAATTTCAAGTGAAATTATTTAGATTATCTAAACTTAATATAAAATGTATCATTATTTAAAATGTAAAATTCTACTGAAAGTGTAAATTTTATGTAGTTTTAACTGAATTTAGTTTTAAATTAACAAGTTTATAATAATACGACATTATGAGTTAAAAAATGTAAAGATACAATTTTTATTAACAACTAAAATTTTCTTAAATGTTTCTTTGGGCACTATCAATGTATATTTGGGCACTAAAAATGTTAAATTGGATAATAAGATTTAATTAAAAAAGTGATTATCAAAACACATCAAAAATTTTCGTTTAAAATAGATACATTTTATATTTATCAATCCTTGCTATCAAAAGTAATTATTGATTTAAAAAGACTGTACAAATTGCTTTTAATATATGTTAACTCAGGGTAGGATGAAGGCAAGCTACTGGTTTTTTTTAAATAAAAAGTAAAATCTGTTAACCTTCACCATTACTGCTATCTTGTATAATTAAAATTAAGTTTATATTATTATAATTTTTGTTTTGTACCTGTCATGTCTAAAAATAAAGGCTGTTTGTAAAATGTTATTTGAATTGAATTGAGGTTTTGTTTTGCTATCTAACTACCATTTTTACAGTAATTAGACTAGTAATTTTCGAACTAAGGAGGAAAAAAGGGCATGGTATGTACTGCCTAATTAAAGATAGCAACTTATTATGAATGAACTAAGATATTTTCTTTACCCTAAAGTGGGCAATATCAACCTCTTTGTAAAAAATTGTCTTAGATTGTTGTAAAATAATTTTACAATAGCATTATAAAAAAATATATTAAATATTTTTTATCCTATTGTTCTGTTTTACCTACCTGATTGTCTTA
>NW_028140720.1:0-17912 GCF_965202585.1 Thalia democratica | reverse complement strand
TTTTTCCTATAACTCCCGTAACCAAACCGTTTTAGCAGTTTCAAATACAAACTTGATTTACTAACTAGTAAGTTTCTGAATTAAGTAAAGAAAAATTAGGCCGTTTTAACTTAGCGCTGAATACTACTGTGTTAATTAACTTAAATAAATTAAAAGCTACGTGTAAGTAGCCACAAAACTGCAGAGTTTAACAAGAAGTGTTTCAATGCTTTAGAAATATTCAAAATATTTACAGAAGCAAGAGTTTGTGGGCTACTGATAATTTCATACGTAAGTAATTAACTTAATGCACACAATAGAAAGTTAATTGTCAGTATTTTTTAATAACTAATAACAGGTTTTATGTTTATAACAATTACCATGATGTGTTTTGACAAAGTACTTCTTTTTCACAAGATTTTAATATCGTGATTTATGTTACCTTTTAAGAAGTTTACTATATAGTTATTTTGAGTTATATCTATTTTTATTAAGTAATTTTTAAGACCAAAAACAATTAAAGTCTACACTGATAAAATCATAAAAAATAATAAAGCAATACAAGTTGTGTAAATTAAGTTGGAAATGTTCAAAACAAATAAATAATTTTTCTCGAGAAATTGTAGAGTTCAATTAACGAAATTTTACGATAGTTATTTATACTTTTTGTAAAAACGTACTCTCTAATGTATTGTTTAATTTATATATTATTTTTATTGTTTAGCAAAAAAGTAAAAATGTCATTAACCTAAGAGCAACTAATATATTCCCAATGTTAACAAAAACAAATAAAAATATATTAAAAAAAAATTGTTTTGTGACTAAATTTTCCACAACTTGAACACATTCTAAATTTTGCACTTATAACACAATATTAACGTTTAGCCATGAAGAGTATTTAAAACTTTACAACATTAAAATAATATAACATTCAAAATACAATATCTAACTAAATAATAAAACATCTTTAATTGAACTATTTGTTAAAAACTTTACATATATCTACTTATTACACTATGATTATTTGGCTAATCAAATACACAAAAAATAAACTTATTTTAAAACTTGTTTTTTCAGGTTTTGTTGTTTATAAAACATATTGATGTAATAACGTACCTATCGGTTTCTAAATATTTCTCTAAACAAATAAAAGTTTAAAACAAATAAAAGTTTAAGCAAATTATTAAGAAACTCAATTATTTAAAATAATTAGAAGTATTCTTAAAATTATTACTAGTTGAATATTACAAAACAAACTTATAAAATACAAAGCTAAACTATACAATCTAAAAAAAATTGATGTTAGTGAAAATAAGTTGTTTTATTTATTTAAAACCAAAACTAAGTGTTTATAAAACTGTAAATTGTAGTCGTAAGTAAATATATAATAAAGATAATAAAATGTTGTGAATGTTAATTTGTATCTTTATAATTAGATTTTTAAAACAGCGGAGCTAAATTTAAATTCCGAAGTTAACTTTTTGTGTTTTTCATTGGATTCTAGTTATAAGAACTACATTAAAATATTTTTAGCGAATCGACTAAATAACATAGTATAAAATACTTAGCTTAAAATACTTATTTAAACCTAGATAAAACTAAACAGTAAGTTTGACTTAAACGATACTAAATAAAAGATCTTTATTAGTTCTAAAGTCTGTAAAAATGCTAAGGTAAATAAATTTATTGACAGTTACTTTTTATAAATTGTATATACAGTTTTACTTATTATTACTTAAAACCTTTATACATTTTTACTATTAATTCTGTAACCAAACTGTTTAATCGTTTTAAATACTAACTTCATTTTGCTAACGATTAAATTTCCGACTTTATTAAGAAATAATAAATTATTACGCTGTTCTAATTCAGCGCTGCCTTACTACTGTATAAAAAAATACCAAAATCAACCAGGAAAGTTTCATGTAAGTAGTCACAAAATCGCAAAATGAAAGAGATTGTTTTAAAAATCTTTCAAATATTCAATCTAGCTACATAAGCAAGAGTTTATGGACTGTTGGAAATTTTGTAAGTTGATAAAGCCATAAAATGAGTTTCAAAAAACTAGTCAAACTAGTATTTTTTCGTATTTTAACCTTTACTATTACTTGATTTAACAAAGTGTGTGTTTATTTATAATACAAACATTGTCATTGAACAACTAAAAAAAACTTAGAAAATTTGGTCTAAGGACTTGGTGTAAGAAACAATCTCTTAGTCAAAACAAAATTTAAACTAGTTAAAAATAAGTTAAAACGCTGTTCAATTCAGTGCATCTTTACTTCTAGTAAATAACAAACATTAAAAGCTACGTGTAAGTAGCAAAAAATCACAATAATCCAAATAACAATATTTCAAACACATATAAATATTCAAACCAGTTTTTAAAGTAAGAGCTTGTGGGTTATTGATAACCACATAAGCAAGTGATTTGATGCATATAATGAAAAGCTAAACATTAATATTGTTTTTACTCAATAACAGGTTTTTTACTAATAAGTAATAACCATTACCATGGTTTATTTTGTCAAAGTAGTTCTTTTTTACCAGTGTATACCTTTTATTGTTAAAAATTTTTTTGCAATGTACTGGAAAAATTATAATTAAGTTGATAACTCTTTTACATAACTAAGTTTTCAAAAAAAAAAAAACTGAAACCTGTGTTATAACTTGACTTTTATTATAGTTACATGTTTTATAGAATTATGAGCTTTTTTAGTAGAATATCTTTTAAGACCTAAAAAAAAACTTATACTGATAGTTTCTACTAACAATAATAAAGGTTATATACTTTTTAATATAGTTTGTGTAAACAAAATTAAATACACCTCTAATAAACAAACTATAATTTTTTAGCTTTTAAATTTTAAGCTAGTTTTAGCTCTGATTTTTACTAACGTTTTTCTTTAGTCTGGTGATGTTTAACTGACACTAACAACATTAAAGGTTTTACTGCATGGTATGTTTTGTCAAAGTAGTTCTTTTCTACTAGTGTATACTTGTTATTGTTTAAAATATTTCTATTGCAGTCTACTGTAAAATTTTTTGTTTAGTTAATATCTTTTACACAATATTGTTTTATAAAATGTTGATATTTTGAAACCTTTTCTACAACTTACTTTTTGTTATAGTTACATGTTGTACAGAATTTCGAACTCTTAAGTAAATTCTTCTGAAAAACCTAAAAAGAAACTTAGACTGATATTTTCAACTAATAGTACTAAAAGTTATACATTTTTCAATATATGTACACTGGAATAAAAATACCTAAAGTAAATAAACCATTATTTTTTAGCTTTAAACTTTTAAGTTCCTTTTACTAAGCATTATCTTTTAGTCTCTTCATTTACAAATGATATTAACAACATTTAAATTTTAAAGTATATTCAAACTCCCCTACTAGAAAGGCATAGTGTTTTTAATACTTCTAGAACTTCTAAAATGAAAATAGGTAACAAACAAATTTATAAATCAGTTTATAACAAATAAAAAACAAAAAATTTAGAGCTATTGGAAACTAGCACTGCTTTACTGTTGTCTTCTAAAAAAAAAAGAATAGTATTAGTAAAGCTACATTTTTGTAGCCACAAAATTTCGGAAATGGCGAAGAAGCTATCATCAAACTCTTAGAATTATTTTAAACTAGCTACGAAGAATAGAGGTTATGGGCTATAGGAAATCTCGTAAGTAAGTATATAAACGTGTTTTGAAAAATATTTCAGCTAACAGTTTTTGATTGTTGACCCTTACTATGATTTGATTTAGCAAATTATGTATTTACTTATAGTTTTAAATTTTTTTATTGAACGACTAAAGAAAAGCGCTCAGATACTTTGGTCTAAAGACTTGGTGAACGAAAGAACTTTTCGTATGAAAAAACGATAAAAAATTAAATTTTTAAAAACTTTTAAGGGTTCTAATTAAGGGTTGCTTTACTACTGTAGTAAGTAGGTAACAAAAATTTAAAACCACGTGTGAGTAATCACAATATTGCAAATTCACATAATGCTATGTTTCAAATTCTTAAAAATATTAAAACTAGTTACAAAAGCGAGAGCTTATGGGCTACTGATAATCACATAAGCAATGTAATGATTTCATGCATGTAATGAAAAGATAAAGGTTAATATTATTTTGCTAAATAACAGGTTTTAAACTAGCAACTATAACTATGATATGTTTTGTCAAAGAAGTTATTTTTACCAATGTCTACTTTTTAGTGTTTTAATTATGTTTTTTGTTGGAAACTACCGTAATAATTAATGTCAAGTTAATAAAAGTTTGTTTTACATAATTTTGTTTTCAAAATAAGTTAATATTTTGAAACCTTTTCTACAACTTACTTTCTTATATAGTTGCGTGTTGTAAAGAATTTTTAACTTTTTAAGTAGAATTTGTTGTAAGATCGAATAAAAAAGTCTTATACTGATAGTTTCAACTAGTATTACTAAAAGTTATATATTCTTCGAAATAAATTTTGTAAACAAAATTAAACATACCTAGAACAAATAGACCACTAATTTTTAACTTAAAGCTTTTAAGTTACTTTTACTTCCGAATTTTACTGAGTATTATGCTTTAGTCTGTTGATGTTTAACTGACACTAACAACATTCAAAGTTTTAAAGTGTATCCAAACTGCCCTACCGGAAATACATTGTGTTTTTATTAATTCTTGAACTAATTTGTAATCACCGTCTTCAATAGCAAATTAAGATAGACGAGAAATAAATTTGCAACTTAATTCATAACTAATAAAAAACAATAAGTCTAAAACAGCTTACCACTACTTTACTGCTGTCTACTAAAAAGAAAAAGTACTAATAAAGCCATTTTAGTAGCCACAAAAACATGAACGTTAAGAAGAAGTTGTTTATAATTCTTAGAGTTATTTAAACTAGCTACGAAAACTAGAGTTTATGGGCTATTGGAAATCTCGAAAGTAAGCAAATTAATTTATAGAATAATCTTTGAAAAATCTTCAAAATAATATTATTTGTACTAACTCTTACTATGATTTGATTTAGCAAAGTATGTTTTTACGTATAGCTCTAACATTTTTTACTCAGATTAAAAATAAAAACGCTAGGAAAGTTTAGTCTAGGGACCTGGTGCACGAAAGAACGTCTTGGACATACGGAAACGATGCAAAAGTTAAAACTAATAAAAATAAATAAACAGGCTGTTCAAACTTAGGGCTGTTTTACTTCTGTAATAGGTGAGTAAGAAAATTTTAAAGCTATGTGTAAGTAGCCACAACATCGAGAAGAGACTATGCTTCAAACAATCTGAAATATTTAAGCTAGTTACAAAAACTAGAGTTTGTGGGTTACTGATTATCACATAAGCAATTGACTGCAAAGCTAATGTTACCATCATTAATATAATATGCATGTAAATTGTGACAATGCTTAAAGTTTATTTTTTTTTCTTATATACTTTAAATAAATTAATATTTAACTACATATTTAATAAACTTGCTCAGAACCTATTATGTTTAACAGAATAGTGAAATAGTTGTTAGAAAAAACATAGTATTCGATTAATATATACTGACAACTACAGTTCTTTAGAGAGCATCTTAATTTTAAAATTTTCTTGATATTAGAAGTTTTTATACTCTTTGATTTAGTATAAAAGAATGAACTTTTGCTTTTAAAAGCTATTTTAGCATTACACACATTTTTTAGCAGGGCACTCTGCTCAATGAAAATTTATTTTAAAAGTAGTATAACACAATTTATATAAAACTAGATATTTCGTAACGATAGCATATGTAGTACATTTTAAACACATTCAACAATATTATTTAAACATTTTTTCAATATTTTTTTTGCCTTCTTTAATGCAAACAACCACTTTGTAATTTGTTCCATTTGTTTAAAATTCCAATTAAAAAAATTATATATATATTATTAAACAATAAAAAAAGGTTGTGTGGTAGTAACAGAAATTTTTCTCTTACTTTAATAAATAATTTTTAGAGCCTTATTCTTGCTTGTTTAATCCAACATTATTTTACTGATTACAACAATTTTGCATAACAGTAACTTGCGGAACACTCATATTTACAAAGTGCAGCCCACAACAAATGTTTCGTAAGAAAGGCTGAATTATAAATAGCTGCCGACGCCTGGTTTAAAATGTACTTTTGTTTCATCTTGAGATAATGCATGAAAAAGAATTCGATGAAAGATACCTAGAGTACAAAACGTATTACGAAAGTTGTCCTGTTAATGGTTTTTATATTTCGTACTGGAAAATAATATTTTTTCTTTAAGTATTACACAATTTTTTACATTAACTACTTTTTTTTAACAATAATTTACCAAAAAATCTTTTAAGTAAGTTAACATCGTTTAAAATTTTAAATTTTATCTAAGCATCATTATGAAGATGTAATGTTTTTCTCTATTACTTTTATAACCAAATTTTTTAGCAATTTTAGAATATTAACTTGCTAACGAGTAAATTTTGCAACCTAGTTTGAAAATAAATAATCACGCTTTTGAAATTTAGGGCTTGTTTACTTCTGTATTAAGTAAATAAAGAAAATTCAGAGCTACATGTAAGTAGCTATAAAATCCTGAAGGAGGAAGCAATTATGTTAGAAAATTCTTAGAACTATTCAAAATAGTTACAAAAACAAGAGTTTGTGGGCTATTGGAAATCTCGTAAGTCAAATAAAATTAAAATGAGCTTTAAAAAACATCTTAGTCTAAACTAATAATTTTTGATTTTTAACTCTTACTATGATTTAATTTGACAAGATATGTATTTATTTACACTACTAAGATTGTTTATTGAACGACAAATTGAAAGCGCCTCAGAAATTTTGGTCTAATGACTCAGTATGCGAAAGAACCTTTTCAAAATGATACAAAATTTAAAACTTATGAAAAATTATTAGTTCTAATTTATTTCTGTATCAAGTAAATAAAATAAATTAAAGCTACGTGTAAGTAGCCACAAAATCAAAAATGAAAAAAAGTTTGAGTTTCAATGCTTTAGAAACATTTATACTAATTACAAAAACAATAGATTGTGAGCTACTGGTTATCACATAAGCAAGTGACTTCATGCATTCAATGAAAAGCTAAATGTCAGTATTTTTTGAAGGTTAGTAAAATATTTTATGCTTATAACTACTACCATGATATGTTATGTCTACAGGTTTTATACTTACAAACATTACCGTGGAATGTTTTGTCAAAATTGTTATTTTATTACAGTGTAAACTTTTTTTTGTTTTAATTATGATTTTTTGCAGTCTACTGTAAAAATTATTGTTAAGTTAATCACTCTTTTACATAACAATGTTTTAAAAAAACAAGCTAAATCGAAACCTTTTCTACAACTTACTTTTCTTAATAGTTACATGTTGTTGATAATTATGAACTTTTTTAATAAAATCTGATTTTAGACCAAAATAATAACTTATACTGACACTTTCTACTAATAATGTTAAAATAGTTATGTATTTTGCAATATAATTGTGTAAACAAAATTAAATAAACTAATACTTTTTAGTTTTAAACTTTCAAGTTACTTTTAGTTCTAAATTTTAATGAGCATTTTCCTTTAGTCTGTTGATATTTAACTAAAACTAACAATATTCAAAGCTTTAAAGTATATCCACACTGCCCTACTGAAACTAAGTTGTGTTTTTATTACTTTTCAAAGCATTTCGCCGTCTACAACTGCCGTCTTTAATACCAAACTGAAATAGGTGAAAAAAATTTGCAACCCAATTTGTAACAAATAAAAAAACAATAAGTTTAAAGGAATTCAGCACTGCTGTCTACTAAGAAGAAAAAAAGATAATAAAGCCACATTTTAGTAGCAAAAAAAATCGTGAACTAGGAGAGAAAGTTGTTTATTACCTCTTAAAATTATTTAAACTAGCTACAAAAATAAAAATTTATGGGCTACTGATTATCACATAAGTAAGTACATTAACGAACATAGTAAAAAGTTTAAGGTCAGTATTTTGTTTTATTTAATAAGCTTTTATTACAACAGTATTAAAGATACATTGCGTTTTTTATTATTTCAGCAAGAAGTTTGTTTACGCTTGGTTATATACTTTCTTGAAATTATTAACGAGTAAATTTACAACTTGACAGTTTAAATTATTTAAAATAACCATCATAAAGTCGTTCTAAGTAAATATTTTGTTTTTATATTAAGAAACTAATTAATAGTAAAAGCTACATACATGTAGCTACAAATTGCCTTTATGTCATATTATTTTTCTTTTGAAACATAAAAGTTTATAAACTAACAATATAACCAAGTGTTTGTGAGTTATCAAGTACAACTAAAGTAACTGATTATATACGTAAAATAATCAACTATCGTACCTTGCAATTTTACACAATTTGGTTTTCAAAAAGATTTTCTATTTCGAACCTTTTTCTACAACTTAATTTTTTTTGGTACTTACATGTTGTATAGAATTATGTACCTTTTAACTAGAATCTGTTGTAAGACCTAAAAAACTTAAATTTATACTGATCATTTATATTGATAGTATCAAAAGTTCTATATATTTTTCAATATAAATTGTTAAAACAAAATTAAACATACCTATATTAAACAAACCATTTGTTTATAGCTTTAAACTGTTAACTTACTTTTAGCTCTAAACTTTACTAAGCGTTTTTCTTTAGTGTTAAATACCAACTTGAGATAGATGACAAACAAAAATGCAACTTCATTTGTAGTCGATAAAAATAATAAGTTTAAAAGAATTTAGCACTGCTTCACTGCTGTCTACTAAGAAGAAAAATTAGTAAAGCCACTTTTTAGTAGCCACAAAATCGTGGATTTTGATAAGAGATTGTTATTTAACTTTTAGAAATATTCAAACCAGCTACAAAAACTAGAGTTTATGGTTTGTTGGGAATCTCGTAAGTAAGTAAATAAACCCATAAAATAAGCTTTATAAAAAATTCAAAGTAACAATTTTTATTTTTAACCCTTACTATGATTTAGTTTAGCAAATTATGTATATACTTATATATTTAACATTGTTTATTGAACGACAAAAGGAAAGCAACCAAAAGCTTTCGTCAAAGGATCTGGTGCTCAAAAGAACGTCGTTGATATTTTAAACTAATACAAAAATTTGAACTAACTAAAAAAAATAATCACACTGTTCTAACTCAGGGTAACAAAAAAAATAAGCTACAAGTAAGTAGCCACAAAATTGCAAAACTTGAACAATCTAGGTTTTAAGTAAGTAAGTAAATAAATCCATTAAACGAGCTTAGAAAAATATTTGAACTAGTAGTTTTAGATTTTAAACTTACTATGACTAATTAATAAAGTACGTACTTATTTATAATACCAACATATTCTATTGATTAACAAAAGAAAAGCGCTCGGAAAGTCCTTGGTCTAAAGATCTGGCGCACGAAAAGACCTCTCAGACATACCAAAATGATAAGAAATCAAATTAATTAAAAATCAATAATTATAGTTTCGCGTTGCTTAACTTCTGTAACAAAACTATAGTAAACGATCGAAATCTAAAATTAATAATAATTAACAACCATGCTGTTCTAACTTAAGGTTGATTTACTTCTGTATTAAATAAACACAAGAAATTAAAAGCTACATATTAGTAGCTACAAAATCGCGGAATTAGTAAAGACTATGTTTCAAACTCTTAGAAATATTTAAACTAGATTCAAAAGCAAGAGTTTGTTGGCCGCTGATTATCTAATAAGCAAGTGACTTTAGGTAGGTGAATAAATCTATATAACGAACTTTGAAAAAATATTATAACTAGTAGTTTTTGATTTTAAACTCTTACTATGACTTGATTTAATAAAGTGCGTATATATTTATAATACTAATAAAGTTTTTTGAACGAAAAACAAAAGCTCAGAAATTTGGTTTGATAAACTTGCGCTCGAAAGAACCTTTCGGAGATAACAACATGATAAGAAAATTAAAACTATAAAAAACTATTAGTTTTATCTTAGCGTTGATTCACTGCTGTCTTAAGTAAGTAACAAAAATTAAAAGCTACATGTGAGTAGCTACAATATTGCAAAATAAACTACAAGATATCTATAAACCTTTAGAAGTATTTAAACTAATTACAAAAGCAAGAGTTTATGGGCTGTTGGCAATCTCGTAAGTAAGTAAATAAATCCATAAAACGAGCTTTGAAAAATATTAAAACAATACTTTCTCATTTCAACCCTCTCTATAATTTGATTTAACAGGATATGTGTTTATATATAACAATAATATTGTTTATTAAACGACTAAAGAAAATTGCTCAGAAATTTAGGTCTAAGGACCTGGTGCACGAAAGAACATTTCGGGCATAGCAAGTTGATACAAAAATTAAAACTAATAAAGAACAATAATTTTAATTTAGCGTTGTTTTGATACTGTAGTTAGGTAAATAATGAAAATTAATAGCTATATGTAGATAGCCTCAAAATTACAGACTCTCAAAAATTTGTGTTTTAAACTATCATAAATATTCAAATTATTTAAATAACAAGAGTTTGTGGGTTACTGATTATCTCATAAGCAAGTGACTGAATGGATATAATAAAAAGCTAAAGGTTAATATTTATTCTTATGCTAAATAACAGGCTTTATACTTGAAAACAACTACCATATTTTGTTTATTTTTTTATTTCTTTTACAGAAATTTTTATCTTTTTTTATTTAAGTTACCTTTTAAAAAGTCTACTTTAAAATTATTTAAAATTATATTTATTTTCATTAAGTAACTTTTTAAGACTAAAAACAATTAAAGTTTACACTGATAAAACCCTAATAAAATTGTTAAAACATCATTTAAGGTTTGTAATATAAATTGTGTAAATTAACTCAAAAATATTAAAAATTAATAGTTTTTACTAGCAATAAAAGTTTAATAAGGCATATTATACCTTAGATAGTTCTCCATACTTTATTATAGATAAGTAATTATGGATGTATTGGCTATTTTATCTAATATTTTGATTGTTTAAAAAAAAAAAGAATGTCTTTAACGTGAGAGCAATTAATATGTAATCGACTTAAAATGTACCTTAGTTTCACTTTGAGACAGTGCTTTAAAAAGACCTGGCAAAAGTATAACTCAAATTTTTAACTTTATACGCTAGTTGTTCTGTTAAGTGTTTACTTAAGCATAGTACTGGAAAAAAGTACTTTAGGGTGTTACATTACTTTTAAACTTTGTTTTACAAAAATAATGTATTAAAAAACCTTTTCATCAGGATAACAACGTTCAAAATTTTAAAAACATATCTAAGCATCAATTAAAATATGTTTTGTTTTTTGTATCACTTCTATAAACTAATTTCTAAGCCATTTTGAAGCACCAAATTACTTAGAAACAAGTAGCCACGCTGTTATAATTTAGGGTTGATTTAATTTTGTATTTAGTAGGTGAAATAAACATGAAGCTACATGTAAGTAGCCTTAAAGTTACATAATGCCGAAGAAGACATGTTTTCAAATTCTCATAAATATGTACTTAAATTAGTTACAAAAGAAAGAGTTTGTGGGCCTTTGGAAATCTCGTAAGTAAGTGAGCTATTGGTAATCTCGTAGGTAATCCGTAAAATGAGCTTTGAAAAACGTTCAAACTAAAATGTTTTGAATTTTTCCATCACTATGATTTGATTAAAAAAAGAGTGTATTAATAATAAATAAAAAGTAATACTAACGTTGTTTATTGAACAACAAAAGAATAGTGCTCAGAAAGTTTGGTCTAATGACCTGTTGTACAAAAGAACCTGTCGGAAGTACCAAAATGATAAAAAAAACAAATTAATTAAAAGTTAATAATTTTAATTTAGCGTTGTTTTACTACTGTAAAAAGTTGATAAAATAATTAAAAGCTACATGTCTGTAGCCACAAAATTTCAGAACAACAAGAGGCTATGCTTTAAACTCTTAAAAATTTTAACTAGTTACTAACTTCCTTAAATATTAAGTTACTAATTACAAGAATTTTTGGGATGCTGATTATCATTTAAGTAAGTGATTTAATACATATATTGAAAATCTAAAGGTTAGCATTATTTTACTTAGTAACAGATTTTATACTTATAATTTTTATCATGGTATATTTTGTTAAAGTAGTTCTTTTATTTTTTAAATTACGTTTTTTGCAGTCTACCGTAAAAATTAATGTTAAGTTAATTAAAGTGTCTTTTACAAAGTTTGGTTTTCTAAAAACAATTGCTATTTCAAGTCTTTTCTACAATACTTAATTTTCATAATACTTTCATGTTGTATAGAATTATGAGCTTTTTAAAAAGAATCTTTATTAATTAAAAAAAAAACTTGTTCCGATAATAACTAATAATAGTATTAAAAAATCTGTATACTTTGCAAAATAAATTGTTTAAACAAAATTAAACATACCTTTAATAAATAAACCATTACTCTTTAGGTTTTAACATTGAAGTTACGCTTAGTTCTGAATTATACTAAGCGTTTTCCTTTAACCTGTTGATGTTTAACTGATATTGACAACATTCAAAGTTTTAAAGTATATTTAAACTGCCCTACTGGAAATACATTGTGTTTTTATTAATTCTTGAACTAATTTTTAATCACCGTCATCAATTGCAAATTGAGATAGGTGACAAATAAATTTGCAACTTAATTTAAAACTAAGAAAAAACAATAAGTCTAAAACAATTTACGACTGCTTTAATGCTGTCTACTAATAAGAAGAAAACAATAACTAATAAAGCTACATTTTAGTAGCTACAAAAACATGAATGTTGAGAAGAAGTTGTTTATAATTCTTAGAGTTATTAAAACTAGCTACGAAAACGAGTTTTTGGGCTATTGGAAATCTCGTAAGTAAGCAAATTAATGTATACAAGAGTTTTTACGTTGCTGATTATCATTTAAGTAAGTGATTTAATACATATATTGAAAATCTAAAGATTAACATTATTTTACTTAGTAACAGGTTTTATACTTATAATCTTTATAATGGTATATTTTGTTAAAGTAGTTCTTTAATTTTTTTAATTACGTTTTTTGCAGTCTACCGTAAAAACTAATGTTAAGTTAATTAAAGTCTCTTTTACAAAATTTTGTTTTCTAAAAAGAGTTGCTATTTCAAGTTTTTTATACAATATTTACTTTTCATAATACTTACATGTTGTATAGAATTATGAGCTTTTAAAACGAATCTGTTATTAATTAAAAAATAAAAAATAACTTGTTCTGATAATTTCTAATAATAGTATTAAAATTTCTTTATACTTTGCAAAACAAATTGTTTAAACAAAATTAAACATACATTTAATAAATAAACCATTAATTCTTTAGGTTTTGAGATTGAAGTTACGATTAGTTCTGAATTATACTAAGCGTTTTCTTTTAACCTGTTGAAATTTCACTGATATTGACAACATTCAAAGTTTTAAAGTATATTTATGTGCCCTACTAGAAATAGATTATTTTTTTTTTTAATTCTTGAACTAATTTGTAATCACCGTCTTCAATAGCAAATTGAGATAGGTGACAAATAAATTTGCAGCTAAAATTATAACCAATAAGAAACAGTAAGCTTAAAGCAATTTAGCACTGCTTTACTGCTGTCTACTAAGAAAAAAATATACATAATAGTAGCCACAAATTCATGAATTTAGAGAAGAAATTGTTTGTAACAGATAGAGTTATTTAAACTAGCTACGAAAACTAGAGTTTACTAGCTATTGGAAATCTCGTAAGTAAGCAAATTAATTTATAAGATAATCGTTGAAAAATATTCAAAATAGTATTTTTTATATTTAACTTATTACGACTTTCCATTAGTCATTATCAACAAAATACTGTGCAAAAATAACTAAAAGTTAGTGATAAACAACAAAGTATATAAAATGTTAAGTAATACAGTATATAAACATTTATAAATTAAGATTATAAACTACAACAAAATAAAATGGTAAATAAATCCTTACAAATTTTTAAACTAATATATATCAAACTATTCAAAAATTCTTAGTGTATGGATAATACCCGGTTTAGTTAATTGTTTTTTTTAAATTGGATTATAACGTTTAATTAGAAGAGATTCACTTATCAGGGTCTCAAATTTGTTTCTACATTCTTTCAAAGTTCCAAAATTATTAACAGGTAATTTTTCATTTTTACAAACTTTACAATTGCTAATACAGCTGTTTTGCCTTTTTAATTTTCTTTAATTTTTTCTACTCATGGTCGTGAAGTGAATCCAATATACTGGATACTCTTATTATAAGAGCATTTATACTCATAGACCACGTTTGATTTTAATTCATGGGGTGTGTTATCTTTATTACTGAAGTAATTGCTTATTTTTGTTGTGGTAAAAATTACTTTGAAGTCTTCGATGTAATTGTTTAAGAGCTATTCTAGTTTCCTTTTATACTAATTTCTAGATTTTCCAATTTAAGGTACCTTTACGATATTTTTGAAGTCTGAGATTCTTAGTTTTTGCTTAGTGCAGTCTTTATTAATGTTAATAGATCTTTCCATTATGTCATCAACGAATTTCTTTGGATACCCATTTTTAAAGAACTTTTCTTTTAAGTTTGTGATTTCTTATTTGTAAATGTTATGCGTAGAAGCTATAATTCTTGCTCTGTTAACAAACCACTGTATTAGAGCTCTTTTCCATTTAGTTGGTGCCACTGCACTAAAATTTAAAATGACATCTGTATCAAATTCTTTATTTTACACCTTTGTTAAAAGTTCTTCTCTCAAACTAAAACATCAAACTAAAGAGAGAAGATTTTTTTCTAGAAAGTGCAGCCCACAACACATGTTTCCTAAGAAAGGTTGACTTATAAAGTGGTGCCGATGCCTGGTTTAAAATGTACTTAAGTTTCATTTAGAGATAGTGCATTAATACAATTTGTTAAAAGATACCTACAATACAAAACGTGTTACGAAAGTTGTCCTAGTAATGGTTTTTATATTTCGTACTGGAAAAGAAGAAGTTTACAGTTACATATTCTTTTACTTTTGTTACTTGTTTTCTAAGAATAATTTACCAAAAAACCTTTCAAGCAAGTGAACAACGTTTAAATTTGAAAACTTGTCTAAACACCAGTATGAAAATGTCATGTTTTTTCTATTACTTCTATAACCCAAACTTCTTAGCCATTTTTAAATTAGTTTTCAGGGCTAGTTTAGTATTAAGTAAATAAAATAAATTAAAAGCTACATGCAACTAGTCACAAAATTGCAAAATGAAACGAAACTATGTTTAAAAAATCTTAGAACTATTTAAACTAGCTACGAAAGCAAGAGTTTGTAGGCTATTTGAAATCTCGTAAGTAAGTAAACAAATCCATAACATGAGGTTTAAAAAATATTCAAACTATTTTTTTTAATCTTTCTATGATTTAATTTAACAAATTATGTTTTTACTTTAAACACTATCATTGTTTATTGAACGACGAAAAAAAAGTGCTGAGAAAGTTTGGTCTAAGGACTGGCGTACGAAAGAACGTCTCAGACATACCAAAATAATACAAAAATTTAAATTGATAAAAACAAATAATCTGGCTGTTCTGACTTAGGGCTGCTTTACTTATGTAGTAAGTAAATTATAAATATTAAAGCTACATATAACTACCTACTAAATCAAAAAAGCAAATGGACTATGTTTTAAACTCTTAAAAGTATTTAAGCTAATTACAAAAACAAGAGTTTATGGGAACAAGGTTGACAGGCCTTTTAAGTCATCAGACACAAAAAGCAAGTTTCTACAACTCTTGATGTACTTATAGCTATAAGTTAAATATATTTGTATGTTCTGAATTCAGCAAAGCTTTTGGTACCATTATTAAAATTATATACATATAAATTGTTACAATGCTTAAAGTTCAATGTGTACTTTAAATAATGTATTATTTTTAGCATCTCTAATTCAACATTTACTTAATATTAGAAATATACTTGTAAATTTGTTATATGTATAAGAACAAAGTTATAATATGGTTTAGCACTAAACACATCATTTAGCAAGGCATTTTATTCAATAAAAGTAGTTTTACAAGGAGTATAACAAAATTTATACAATATTAGATATTACGTAACGATAGCATAAGTAGTACATTTTAAACAACATTCAGTACATCTTAAATAACATATTTAAATACTGGCTAAAAATAACATTCAGTAACATTATCAACATATTTTCAAAATAATTTGTTTTTACATTCGGCAATGCAAAAAACCACTTAGTAATTTGTTTCTTTTGTTTAAAGATTCCGGTTTTAAACAAACAAATGTACATTATTAACTAGTAAAAAAGTTTGTGTGATAAAAACTTAGTCTCTTAACTTAATAGTTATTCTTTAAAGGCTTTATTTTTGGTTATTTAATCAAGCATCTTTTTATTAATTACTACAATTCTTTTGCATAACTTAGCAAGTGCAGCCCACTTAAGGTACGAAAGAATGACATAACAAATAATGCAAAATTGAAACTAATAAAAAAAAATAATAATTCTAATTTAACGTTTATTTACTTCGTTATCACGTAAATAACAAAAGTACAATGAAATTAAAAGCTAGGTGTAAGTAGCCACAAAATCACGAAAAAAGATATGTTTAAAAACTTATATAATTATTTTAATTAGTTATTGATACTAAAGTTTGTTTATGGTTTAGCACATAAGTAATTGACTTTATGCACATAATGAAAAGCTAAAGGTTAGTGTTTTTTAATGCTTAATAACAGGTACTATATAAATAACCACTACAAACTTTTTGTATTGACAAAGTATTTCTTTTATACAAGTTTTTATCTCTTTTTATTTGAGTTACCTTTTTGGAAGTCTACTTTATAGTAATTTTGAATTGTATTAATTTTTATTAAGTAACTTTATAAGACCAAAGTGATTAATATTTACACTGATAAAACTCTAAAAATTTATTAAAGCATCATATATGGTTTGCAATACAGGTTGTGTAATTTAAGTTAAAAATGTCTAAAATAAATAAATATTTTTTTCTAGGAATTGTAAAGTTCACTTTTATTCAAACAACAAAAATGTATATAAAGCTACAAATCTGTAGCTGCAAATAGTCACCATAAGTTTGCATAAAGCATGTTATCTTTTTCTTTATATTAATTATCCATAAAATTAAAGTATTTCTAATTAAATGATAGATACGCCAGTAAGTGAACTTAATCCAGTTAATTCAATTTCTTCAAGTCTGTGATTAATTCATAAAAAAATTAATAATATTTCTGTCCCATAAAACACGTTTATTTACAAAAACCGGTTAACTTACCTGTAATTTAACTATTTTATTTTTTTGACCTTATCAACTGTTTATTGTAACAAAGTATGTGAATAGCTTTTTTTAAATTTACCGCTAACGTTTAAGCTTTTGAAAAGCTTCTTAAACACAAATATTAGATATAAATTGTATATTTATTCTTTTACGAAGATATTTGTTGTTGCTTGCTTAAATATATCTTGAAATTACTAACGAGTACATTTGCAACTTGACAGTTAAAACTCTTTTAAATAAAAAACTTAAAGTCTTTGTAAGTAAAAACTTCTTCATTTCAGTATTAGAAAAATTAGTTAAATAGTGAAGGCCACATACTTGTAGCTACAAACTAATCTAAAAGGACATATTATTAGTGGTTGTTTAATAATTTTAACAGTTTATCTACTAATAACAAAACCAAGTGTTTGTGAGTTGTTAAGTATGACTTAAGTAAGTGAATAATAACATAAAATAATCAATCTTTCGTACCTGGCAATTTTTCTGAGAGGTTTTGTAAGAAAAATTCTAAAGAATTAAACCATATTTTGGCTTCGTAAGCTTAAGAACAACTTAGTACACTAAATGACCTTAAGAAATTTTGTATACAAAAACTATAAAATGCTTAGCTTTATACAGGGTCTACTACTACTACTGG
>NW_028140719.1:0-17958 GCF_965202585.1 Thalia democratica | reverse complement strand
AGTACGGTAGTAAAATAAATTATTGTACTTGTATACTTAAGTTTTTGGATAAAAATTCATAATAGTTGAAATAAAATATTGGTTTATAAAATAAAATATGTATCACCATTTTTTTGTAAAAGTTGCAGATAGTATTAGCTATTGGTTCCAATTCGCAAGCAAAACTAAGACATCTAAACAACTAAGGTTTTTTTATATTTAGATAGTATTAGTAAATATAAAGTATTAGCTAAAACTTGTAAACAAAACAAATTATAAGTTTAAAGCAACAAATTAAAAACTCTAAACGACTGATGTTTTTAAGTAGGCAACTTTTTTGAATCATTAGTTTTAAAGCCATACATACAAACTAGAATACAAACAACTTAGAGGTGATATGAACTATATTTTACTTTTATAATATCTATAAAAGTTGTTCGTTTATAATTTTTACAAACGTTGTTGATTGGATATAAGAAAATCGTCAAAAATTACTTGAGCATGAAAACTTAGCTAAAAAAATAACATAAGTTCGTTCAGTATACAAAACTGATTATTACTGTATCTCTTGCAATCCTGCATACTGTAAAGGACAATGACACCAAAGCATAATAAAAAAAATACAATGACTATTTTGTCATAAACAAATTAAACGTAGACTATATATTATCATTAAATTGAAGTAAACAGGTAACAAAAGTTCTAAAGTTTTGTTTTACCAAATTAGTTTTATTTTATTTTTCAAAATACATGAGCAAAAAATACTAGTTTAAAGTTATTCAAACTTTTAAGTATTTATTTTTAGCACCTATGTTTATTGACTAAATTTCTGCAACAATCTGGATTTTGACCAAAATTTCATTGATACTTTTTATAATTTATACTTTAATCATTATGTTTCCAAAATCATTTGGTGATATAATGATACGTTTAGATTGTAGAAAAAAGCTTAACATTTTTTTATAATTAAAAAAAATTTCTATACGTAGAGTTTACACATAAAATTCAAGCAGCAAAACTTTTATAAATAATTATCATACATTTGTTTTAAGCTCAGTAGAATATACTTTATTTAACCAAAAACCACTTTTATTTTCAGTTAATACTATAAACCTGCAATTTAAAAAACTAAAAATTGTTTGTTAAAAAAAGAAGTATTTAATTTAAAATTAGTGTGTTTACACTAAAGAAATATTTACAATTAAAAGCTGTTTATTGCATATTCACTATCACGTTAAAACTTATTTTTGTTTTATTAAAATAATGTAAGTTAGAAATTTAGTTTAAACTCACTCAAAATTATAATATTAATTTTTAACACCTTTATTTTTCAATTGAGTTCCTATAACATTCTGGTTTTTCACCAAAATTTTAGTGATGATTTTTTTATTGAACTTTTAATTATTATGTTTCCAAAAACCATTTAGTGATATTATGATAACTTAAAATAGTAGAAAAAAACATTTCATTTATATATTTTTCAAAGTTTTCTTTAATTACAGTTGAAACATAAAGTTCAAGCAATAAAATTCTTCTTAATATTTTTTTGGTAATTTTTTAGCTTAAGTGAGTATCTTATATTTAACCAAAAGTTTAGTATATTTTTATTAATTTCTTTAAACCTGCAATTTGAAATATTAATAATATAAAAAACTAAAAAAATATATAATTAGTGTTTCCCATTGTATTAGACTGCATCTTTTATATGCTCCTCCAATGTTTGAGTGTTTAATTTTTTAATGTTAAGTATCACAAAATAAGTTCTATTCACTTATACAATGGTAAGTTAATTACAACACATAGTAGTTTTTAGTATAAAATAGAATTTTAAATGGTAAAGTTTTATACAACTTTGGCTATCCAAAAACATTTTTAAACATAAAAAAAAGTGGATTTTCTAGATATTTTATAACTTAAAATTTATTAAAATTAATAAAAGACAGCGATTTAATGGTAAATCAAAAATAACGGTTTTGTAGTATAATAACTCTTTATCAATTTTGTATTGGAGGATTCAAAATTTTATAAGGTATTAGTAATATTTAAAAAAAAACGATAAATGATAACTTTGTTATTCATTGTTGCACATAGAAAATGATACTTTGAGTGATAACCTTCCGACGGTTACTTCGAGTTGGCCAGGACATTTAGGAAAAAAAAAATATTAACGTAAGACAACTTATAAAGTACTAAGTATTTTAAAAAAGTTGCGTCAGAGGTTGATTACTTAAATATTTAACACTAGTTAGTTAATAGTTGTAGTTTTATAGTGTTGCAAAAAATAGTTATAAATGTTTCTAGACTAGTAGTTCGTGTATGCGTAATTTAAGTTTTTTTATGATTTTGATTATAATAAACTGATTGTTGTAATAATTTCGACACTATCTGAAGAAAGATTCGGTTCTTTTGGTTAGTTTTTAAATTGAAGTTAAGTTCTTATGCTATATTAAAAAGCCATGATTTGTCAAATTCTTTAAATGTTAGACTTTTCTTTTTACGCTAAATTTAATTGTCTTCTTTTTTATTATAGAAAAACAAAGAACATTTACTAAATTTAAATCGAATTATTAGAAGAAAAAGTTTGAGTGAACATAACTTGTTATTTCTTGCTGCACTAATATGAACTAGTTGAAAAATGTTAGTAAAGGTCTCGGCATTTAAAATTAAGCAATTAAAATAAAGCTACGTCTTTTAATGAATTGGTTCAAACATTGATTAAGATTACAATTTACCTGTGATGTAGTAGCTGTGTTATGTTGCAATCTACTGTGATGTGATAGTTGTATTGTTGAGATCTACTGTGATGTGGTAGTTGTGTTGTTGCTATCTACTATGAAGTGATAGTTGTGTAGTTGAGATTAGTGACGTACCGGACTCACTATCCGGGTCCGGCCGGATATTGCCATTTTTGTTTGATATCCGGATCCGGCCGGATTCTAATTTGAAAATAAAGTCCGGATCCGGTTCCGGCCGGATTCTAATTTGAAAAAAAAAGTCCGGATACGGTTCCGGCCGGATTCTAATTTAAAAAAAAAGTCCGGATCCGGGTCCGGCCGAATCCTAACAAAGATCCGGCCGGACCCGGATCTAGTTAGTAAAAAAATCATACTGAAAAGTATTTTTTCAAAAACAAACCCTGTGTAAATTAATAAGAGTCATTTTCGTCACTTAAAAGTAAACACCTACCCTGATTGGCTCATTTTGTACACGTGACTAATTTACAGTTGTTTTTATTTAAACTATTAAATAAACATTTCAGAAATGCAACTCCTTACATATGTTGTAAAATTGAAAACTTTGGAATGAATACTTGCATTATTTGTTGTTTAAAGTTGAGCTCAGAGAATATTTAGAGTTAATACGGTTGAATGTACGAGCCAATGAGAATCATATGACGAAATGTTTCAAACTAAATACTGATGCAACAAAGCATCAGAACATGACAGGCAGTTTATATTTAAGCAGTTAGTTAGTTTGGTCTGCAGCTTGAAGCAACAAAATATCTTGAACTTTTTGTGAATGCTTATTGTAAGTAGTGTTTTGTTTTAAAAGTGGATATTTCAACTGGTGTTTAATTGTTTAAATACTTAAGCCAGGTTTATAGTTTAATAGTTTATGAAAAATTTTACAGTTTCTTGTTTACTAAAAGATTTATTTAATATTTAGTATATTGTTAGTCTTTTGATATAGATTTAAATAGCTTCCAGTTTTTAAAGTGTTACCAAAGTAATTAATAATTTTGTATATGCTAGTATTTCTTGTTGTGTTTTATATAAAAGATTCATCACTCAAAACTGTCGTGTCCTATTATAGAAAGTAGTCTCAGTTTGAATTTAGTATTTGTTAGATATTATTTAAATAAGGTAGTATTTAATTATGATGGGTAGTACTAATAAGTTAAGTGTGACACAATCAGTCTACAACTTTACTACCAAATTATCAACCTTTGCTAGCTGTTCTCTGATTATTAGATTAAAGTAATTTTTTCAGTTTTTAAAAACCCCATTCTGACTCAGGCTTATTTATACTCACTCTAGCTAGTTTTTTTGACTTAAACAGTGGCAACCCTGCTAGTTTGAAAATTTTTGGGAATTTTAGAAAATCTTGGACTGCCTCAAGCTAGTTTAGTTTTTTATAAAAACTCAGGCTAGTTTTCTTTTAGATTTTGAGTGAGTTTGAGCTGATCCAGTTTTAAATATTTTGTTATTTTCTAGTGTGTTTTGTTCAAGAACTTGATTTCAGATTTTTAATTGTAAATAACACCTAAATTTTTAAACCTTGTGGCTAGCTGTTCTACTTATTATTAGATTAAAGTTCTTTTTTTTTTTTAGTTTTTAAAAACCTTATTCTGACTCAGGCTAGTTTATACTAATGATATAACCGACTCACTATCCGGGTTCGGGTCCGGCCGGATATTGCCATTTTTGTCTGATATCAGGATCCGGCCGGACTCTAATTAAAAAAAAAAGTCCGGATCCGGTTCCGACCGGATTCTAATTTGAAAAAAAAAGTCCGGGTCCGGTTCCGGCCGGTTTCTGATTTGAAAAAAAAGTCCGGATCCGGGTCCGGCCGGACACGAAATTGTGGGTCCGGTACATCACTAGTTGAGATCTACTTTGATGTGATAGTTGTATTGTTGCTATCTAATGTGATGTGATAGATGTATAGTTGAAATCTACTGTGATGTGATAGTTGTATTGTTGCAATCTACTGTGATGTGATAGTTGTATTGTTGCAATTTACTGTGATGTGATAGTTGTATAGTTGAAATGTACTGTGATGTGATAGTTGTATTGTTGCAATCTACTGTGATGTGATAGTTGTATAGTTTCAATCTACTGTGATGTGATAGTTGAACAGTTTAAATCTACTGTGATGTGATAGTTGTGTTGTTGCAATCTACTGTGATGTGATAGTTGTATTGTTGCAATTTACTGTGATGTGATAGTTGTACTGTTACAATCTACTGTGATGTGATAGTTGTATTGTTACAATCTACTGTGATGTGATAGTTGTATTGTTGCAATCTTCTGTGATGTGATAGTTGTATTGTTGCAATATACTGTGATGTTATAGTTGTAAAGTTTCAATCTACTGTGATGTGATAGTTGTATTGTTGCAATCTACTGTGATGTGATAGTTGTATAGTTGAAATCTACTGTGATGTGATAGTTGTATTGTTGCGATCTACTGTGAAGTGATAGTTGTATTGTTGCGATCTACTGTGAAGTGATAGTTGTACAGTTGCGATCAACTCCGATGTGATAGTTGTATTCTTACAATTTACTGTGATGTGATAGTTGTATTGTTGCAATCTACTGTGATGTGATAACTGTATAGTTGCAATCTACCATATTGAGGTAGATGTATTATTCAGATAGTTTATATAAATTGGAGACAACATAAACAAATGTTTAATTTATTAGAAAAGTTTTATAACTAAAAGAACATTTTTCTAAATAATTGTATCGACTGCCTAGCCGATTAAAAAATATGCTGAAATGTCACCTATATTGATATCGTGGTCGAGAAGTTTAAATTTTGTGTTGAGATTTTGTAGACTTAAAACAGTAAAACTTGAATAAAAAAATATATTAGAAAGAATATATCATGCTTTAAACCTTGCAGGAGTCAGATTTAGCATAACTTACGAGAACGGATTTAAATTGCACAAAGACAAAATTGCACAAGGGGACTAAATTGCACAGAGACGATTGTAAATTGCACGAGATTAAAAAATAAAAAAATAATTTAAAAAAGGAGAATAAATAACTAAAAAATAATTTCACAGAAAAAAAGAGTTAATGAATAGGTAAGGGTAAGGGGTAACAGTGATTGCAATAGTAACAACGGTAAAATAACTAATAAAAATTTTTGTTTAAGAACAAAAATATAATAAAAACAAGTTAATTTAAAAAACAAAAAGCTATCGACTAAGGGTAAGGGTTAGGGTTAAAAATGATAGTAAAAAAAATTCTTTAATTATAATAATACCAAAATTAAAAAAAAAATCAATAAACAAAAAACAACTTATCGACCGACGGTAAGGGTTAGGGGTAACAGTGATAGGTAAAAAAAATAATATTAATAAAAAAATTCAACTCGTGCAAAAATGTCTACGTGCGAAACTATCTGCTCGTGCATAATTATATTAGTGCAATTTTGTACGCCCGTGCAGTTTTGGCAACTACCCATAACTTTTAACTCTATGAACTTTTTAAAATTTTTCACTTTTTTTTCTACTTGTAACTAAATCTAGCTTAATTTAATAAATATGTGTTTTGAAGTAAAGCTGTCACACTTTGTTTAGAATTTAGATATTTTTAACTTATCTACTTATTTGAACATTTTAAATTAAAAATTGGTAAACTTTTTAGCTTTTGAAAAAGACTATAAAAGATTATAAATTTACTACGAGAAGATAAAGAGACTCTGATTTAATAACAATTTCAGCTTTTTCCCAGTACGGGACAGCAAAAAAGTAAAACTTCCCTAACTTGACAGTAATATTTATATTTTGTTAAGGCATTTAGTTGTTTACACACTTATATTCAACAATTAAACATTTAGTAAGAAAGCATAAACGTACCTGCTTAAATTAATAAAAATCTGATTGAAGAAAATTTTTATTAAACTTTTAAAAATTTCATTTTCTTCTCAGTTGTACAGCACAAGTTCGAGAAAATTTAATGTCACACGCTCTTGTTACCGGCCTTAATGCTTATGTTAGACTTAGGTCCGTTAGTAATTTAAAGGTAATTCCCCTAATATTTCCTGAGTTAGTAAAATAAAATAGCTTTTTTTTTTATTTTTACCCTTATCCCTAACCCACCTTACCCGTACATATTAAAAATGAGTCATAAAATAAATGTTTAATAACTCTATAAGAAAAATTATGAAAAATATTTTTTTATTTTGCTGACTTTCATGTATTAGGGGATCTATCTTTAAATTACAACGAGACTCGTTAGACTTTAAGCTACTTAAAAAGTCTTTATAAAAGTACATAACTAAATAACATTAAACGTATTTTTGCAATTAAAAAAAATTTTGAACTTAACTTAAAACTATTTGATTTTTTACTAATTAAAAGACTTAGCAGAAAAATACTTACAGCATTTGGTTAAAATAAATACAAAGTATATAACATTTTAAAAATTTTTTAGCTTAATTTCTGTTTATAGGCATGCAGTATTGTTAAAGTATAATAAGTTTTAATCTATAGATTTTAATTTACTTGTAAATATTTTCATCACATATCTTATTAATACCCATTTGAATGTTTTAAAATCAAATACTAGTAAAGACATAGTCTAATTAACAAATCACAAAACTGAATATTTAAAATACTTGTTATAGATAAAGTACGTGTTGTATGTTCTAAAAAAATATATAATAAAGGATGTAACTGGCCATTCTTTTTAAAGTTGTACTTATTTACTTTTACAAAAAATTTTCTAACTTTTGTTTTTAGTTTATGTGGTTTAAATGTTCTTTAATGTGTGCACTGGTGCACACTAGTGTAAACAAAATTTATTTCAGGGTGCAGTAGACTTTTGGGGTCACAAAAATTATTCTGTGGTGCGAAATTTTTCAGGTTGCACAGAAAAAAAGTTTTATTTAGTTTACTAATTTTCATAGATTAGGTATAACATTTAAGCTAATTACAGTCCTGATGACTTATATTTTGTCTTTTTGTTGGACCATTTTGTTTAAAAAAGACCATTTTCGTATCTTATAGTATAATACTTTCAATCTAAACAAATCAATATGGTAAAATCTGTTCTCTTGGAAAAGCCTCAAAAAGAATCTTCTTAAAGTTAACATAAAAGACTACACATGGAAAAGGTTAGTATACAATTTAAAGTTAAATTCTATCAAGTTTTCTAGTTTAAGCTCTGTCGAAAAATTTTCATTTATAAGTGTTACTATAATGAAGTATGTAATATATTAGTCAGTAATTAAATATAGCTATAGATACAGAATAATTTTAATATAAATATTTAATACAAATGATTGTACATCTAATAAGTATAAAAATAAAGAATAATAATGCTATCATAATTTTCTTATACTTGATCTCCCAGGATGAATCATTGTAGTTTTAAAGTTTCTAGGGTTACCAAACCATCAGAAAAGTAGGATTGCTGAAAGACTTGGAATCCTAAAAACTCTGGAATTTTTCTATGTAGTACATTAAAAAATCTAGAATTTCCTTGAATTTAAGAATTTTTAATTAACCTTAAATTCTGTACAAAAATCACTAATAAGCTAGGTTAAAACTAGACATTTAAAAAACTTTTACATTTGTAGTAATAGAATTTTGATTTGACACAAAAATCTATCATGAAAATTTTTCTTACAATACACAAATTGTTTTTTAATTAAAAATAATTTGTAAAGTAGCAACAGTGTCTTTTCAATGTTGTTATACTATTTAAAATAGTTTTCTACCTAAACTGAAATTTAAACTAAAAATAAACTTAAAAGTTTGTTCTGTGAAAAATTAAATTCCAAAAACTTATAGAAATCCCTCATAAACATTTGGCAATCCTAGGACACTTGAATAACTCAAAATTTGAATATTTTCAAAATATCAGTTTTACTCTGGTTAGTGTGTTTTTAATTTAAGTTAGTTTTATTTATGTTTATTAAATACTATTTTTTCTAACTATTAAATGAGATTTAGCTGTTCAAGTTCAAATACTTGAATATTATTTAATTAATATTTAAAAAAAGTCTACTTAGTTTATTGGTTATATTAATTATGATTGTTTAAAAAACTCAGGATTAACAAACTGTTTATAGTCTTACAATATAGTTTTTTTTTGACTCAAAGAGTTGCAACACTAATTTTTCAAAATCTCAGGTCAACTCATGCTTAGGCTTGTGACTCACTCAGGACACTCCAGATATTGAAAAATGTTTTAAATCTTAGGATAAGTCATTATATTTAAATTTGCTTTTTAATTTTTGGACAGTTTAGATTTTTTCAAAAAAAAATCTTAGGTGAAACAGTAAGTGAGTAAATGAAACTAAAATTATTTTTATTAAATCATGTTACTATGTTAAAGAAAAAATTTGACAAACTTTGTTTAAAATAAATTTTTCAATTAATAATAACTTCTTATTCTTACCTGTAAATAAAGATATAAGCTTTTAACACTAGCAATAACTTAAATGAAATGCGTTATAATACAATCATTTTAAATTTCATATCATATTTATTTGTCTTAACTTAAAGCTGTTGCTCAATTTACTGGAATGAAAAAAGCTAATGTAAGTTATAATAAAAATGCATAGAAAGTTTTATATTAAAAATAGATATATTTGTAGTGTGTGTGTAGTTTGAGTACTTTTATTGGTTTAAAAAGAATAACTTATTGTTGAATCATGAAACTATTCGTTTAAATTTCTTAATTCAAACAAGATAAAACTGTAAGGATCAAGCTAGCCTGGGTAACTACAGACTAAACTGAATTAATTAATGCAATTTGAAATGATCTGTATAAATATAAAAATGTACAATTAATTTTTGCAAAATATCAAAAACAATCACCACAAATACCTAAAAATACATAATCAGTAAGAAAATGACTTATTAATTATCAATAAAGAGATTCTTAAATTAAAAAAAAATTTACCAGAGATTTAAAAATATATTTAAATTAGCCTAAATTTTAACAAAAAAAAAGTCTGAATCAAGCTGGAAGTTTGTAAATAACTATTCTTAGTTGGTTTGAGTATTGAAAAGTTTAATACTAGCCTAAGTTACCCTGAAAGATTTAAATTTATTCATACACGAAGTATATTTTTAAATAACCAACACCTTGATAACAAGATTGAAAGTTTGTAAAATACAAACTCAACTTAGTTGGTTTGAGTATTAAAAAGTATTAATACTAGCCTAACTCACCCTGAAAGACCTAAGTTTATTTATACATGAAGTTTATTTTTAAATAACCAACACCTTAATAACAAAATTGAAAGTTTTACAATAACTGACAACTTTTTAGTTTTTAAAAAGAAAAACTTATCCTATACTTTAGCAAGTGACTTGCATCTGATACTACTTTAGAATTCATGAATAGAAATTCTCAGAAGAGGTCCTTTTTATTGAGTTGTCAGGAGTTCTGATCACTGGTGTAATTTTTGTGAATTTGTAGAGTAGATGTGAAAGTTTTGACCATTCTGTGTTATTTAATATAAACAGTGAAAAAAGTAAAAGTTGTTAATTTGATAACATGTTTTATACAACAATAGAGGTTAAATAAAAAGATAATAAAATAAGTAAAAATTTTAAAAACTCTAACAAGCCTAATTTTCATAACAAACTGTCCTGAGTGATCTTAAACTGTCCTAAATCATTGTGATTTTTTTTTTCAATTTAAATACAAAATTAAATGTTTAGAAATTAATATAAATAAAATTATTCAAGTTAAATATTTACAAATTAAAAATTATTGAAATTTAGTTAACTAAATTTATAACATTTTCCAAATCTAAAAAAAAACAGCCTTAAATTTCGGAAATCTTAAAGCTATCCTATTTTTTTAAAATAAATGAAAACTGTCCTGAGTTTTATAAAAATTTAAGCATTCTGAGTCATCCTGAGATTTTTTAAAATTTCTAAGAAATAGAAATGTTTTAAGTGTGTTGCAACCCTAAGCTTAAGTTTACCTGGAATTTTAAAAAATTATAAACAAATTAACAATTAAATTATGTAGACAATTCAAAAACAAATAAGATTTTATAAAATATTCTTTAGCTAGTAATCAAGTATTGAATTTCAAACAGCTAAATATCATTTAATATTTAATATTTAATAGAATGAGGTTTTGAATATTAAATAAAACTACTTTGTATAAAAAAATATTTTACTGGCCAGAGTCATACTAATAGTTTTAAAATTTTGAGCTACTCAAGTGTCCCAGGATTGCCAAATATTTTTATGGAATTTGTTCAGGTCTTCTGATTTATTTTTTGAAAGTACAAATTTTTGAGTTTATTCTATCTTAAATAGTAAAACAACATTTGAAAAAGATTTTCTTAGGCTTCTTTACATATGTTTTTTAATTGAAAAAAAGTTATTGTAATATACCAAAATAAAAATCTTAGATAGATATTTGTGTCAAAGGGAAATTCTTATACTACAAATATAAAAAAAAGTATTTTTTTTAATCTTTAATTTTTTGCTTATTAGTGATTTATGTTTAACATATAATGTTAAAATATTTTTTCAAAACAAAATTGCTAGACTTTTAGTATACTACATATTTGAATTCAAGATTTTACAGGATTACAGGTTTTTTGGCAATCCTATTATTCTGAGGATGTGACAACCCTAAAAAAACTAAAACTAGATTGAGTCTTAGAAAAACCTGAAACCTGAGTATAGAAAAACTCTAATAGTATTATTTTTATTTTTATTTAAAACTTATAAGAAGTATAATTATTTGTACTACATATTTTTATAAAAGGATTTTGAATGTTAAAACTATATTGAATCACTGATTAATATATTACGTATTTCATTAAAGTAGTACTTAGTATTGTTTCATGAACGAAAAAAAAAGGCTAAAATGTTTGGTTCTTTGACCTTGTGGAAGAAAAACCATTCGGCTATTGAGTCATACACCAGGATGCAGTTTATGTCATATCCAGGACAGTAAATTTAGTTGTAGCACAAAGCTCAAACTAGAAGATTTGATAGAATTTAATCTCAAACTGTGTACTAACCTTTTCCATATGTAATCTTTCAGATTTAATTTTAAAAGATTCTTCGTGAGGCTTTTACAGGAGAACAGACTTGACATTATTGATTTATTAAAATGGAAAGTATTAGATAAGAAGGCACAACAATGATCCTTTTTTTTATTGATCAAAAAAGGGAAATTTATATAAGTTATCAGGGCTGTAATTAGCTTCAATGTTATACTAAATCTATGTGAATAAATAAACTAAATAATTTTTTTTTTCTGCGCAACCTGAATAAAAAGTGCATCCCAGAAAAATTTCGTGTACCCCAAAATAAATCTCGTGTACAAGTTTAACGATCACTGGTTTAGTATAACGCACATAGACTAAATAGTTTTATTATTTATGTAAGGGCTAAAGTGTATGATATGCTAATATAGCCATTAACTACTGTTGGTTAAAAATAACTTAGGCCTTTATTGCTTAGAAATTGGGTATATCTTAGAATTCTTAGTTTATGTTTTTCATTTTTTTATGATAGATGTTTATTGAAAAGCATATAAAATAAATATTTCATAGGCATATCACAATTAGACATTAGGATTTTTTATAAATTTGTTTTATAAAACCAAAAAGAACTTAGTTCAATGTTAAACGAAGTAGAAACATCAAGATATCTTTAGTTTTAACCATGAAAGTTCTTTTGTGTATGGAAACTGATAATAATATTTTTATCAAACTTAACAGATATATAACTCTACATAATGAATACTAAATTTTTTGAGAATATACTTACCCTGTTAAAAAATTTTACCACAGTTTACTAATCATTACTATTGAACCTATTTTTAAAGTTATAATTATCAAGGCGGCTTTAGAAAAGTTTTTTTTGGTTATTCTGAAACATTAAGAAAAAATGAGTTTTAGATTGTTTGCTTTTTGTAATTTTACTTAACTTATTAGATTTGCTTCTTCTTTCATTTTAAGCTAATTTTAATTGTTTAAAATAACTAATTCTTATAATGTAAATATAAGAAACAGCCCAAAGTCGATATAAACACATTGTTATTAGTGTTAGTTTATAAGTTGAATATAATGTTATAATAAATGATATTTTTATTAAGAAACTGTTTAAAACAGAAATTCATACACCATTTTTATAAGTCTTTCATTAGAAAATGATAGTAGATGTAGGCAAACAAAGAGAAGTTTTGTTTTTTAAATTGAAACTGTATTTATATTTAGAAAAATAAAGAGTGTGAGAGTCATATTGTCAGTGATAAATTAATTTTTATTTCACTAATTTACTAATTTAAAGTTAATGTACCGAATAATCTTTATTTATAATAGAAGTATATCATTTAAAGATTAGGTTATATCAAAGAAGATTCCTACACATTGTATAACGCTCATGTTTAGTTTTGATAAATGGTATGTTTGACTTTTTAAGTTTTAATTATTATAGCTCAATATAAACCAAATATGTTAACTTAACTGTTTGACCACGACACTGCTATAGTGAAATTCAAAAAAAATCTTTAAACTTGGCATCTAATAAGAAATATGTATTTTTATTGGTGATATTATTAAAAGCTAATTTAAAACTACTGCATCTAATATCAAAATAAAAAAACATAGTAGTAACATTTTAACTTTTTTTATAAAAATTTACACTTTAATCAAATAAATCAAAAACTGTTTCATTATAAAAAGGTATCATAATTTAAAAGAAATACATGATATCCTTTATACGAATGATAAAAATGTAATGTCTATAAAATTCTAATAGCCAGACACAAATAATTAATTTTTAAGAACAAGATAAAGAATGAAAATTTTGAGATGCAAAATAAACTAATTTCAAGTTTCTCTTATTTCTTTTAATTTTCTAATAAACACAATTAAATTTTTATTTAAGACAAAAAAGATTATTTTGTCATATTAGTTTTTTTTTACTGCACACTAAAATGACATTTCTAAAAGATAGATTGTAACATAACATATAAATTGACTTAATTTCATGACGTGTCGTTAATATTATTATCTACTTAACAAAATATTAATTAACTTTCTAATTTATCTAAAACTTTAAACTAATTTTTAGCTGTTAAATTTGCTTTATACAAAAATATAAAATATTAGTACTTTTTTCTCATCAAAAGATATAATAAAAAATACTTTTAAAAATAACTTTACATTAAATAAATATAATTAAATATAAACGTAGCAAAAATGCTTTTTCAATATAACCAAACAGCTTTTATTTTTTAATAAAAATTAAAATACTTTAGTTAACAAGTTAGATAAGTACCTATTCCTTTAGCAGACATTATAATATACATTAGTTATATTTTTTTTGTTAGCACTTCGATAAAAAAAAAATTAAAACGGAGTATATCTTTTAATATTTGGTACTTTAATTATATATTTTATACCGTTTCAGCCTGCAAACAAAAGCATTCATAGTTGAAGTTATATTTTTAGTATTGTTTTTGTTTTTTGTTTAGCGAAAGAATTTTGGTATTAGTTTGGTTTATCTATAAGGAAAAAATACAGCTGGTTTTTAAAATTAGTAACAAAATATATATACAAGGTTGCCACTTTACCTGGTATTTTGGAAAAACCTCGAATTTGACAATTTAGGCAAAAAAAAAACCTGAAAAAAACTTCTAATTTTTAAGAATTTTAACATGTTCAGTAGTAAAATTTCGATTTAACTCAAAAAATTTATCATATAGAAAAAAAATGTTGTCATCACCCAAAACTTTTTATTAAATAACACAATTTAAGTAGCTTTACAGTATCTTTTCAGTCTTTTTATACTGTTTAACACAGTTTCTTGCATTAAATTTAACTTTAAACTAAAAATAGACCCGAAAATGTGTTCTTTTTAAAACCTGGAAAAAATTTGAAAAACCTGGAAAAAATTTTAAAAAACGAGTGGCAACCCTGTATATAGTTACATTAGAGATTTGAGTAGTTAGTCTAAAAAGCTAGTTATAAATTAAAATATTGTTTAAGAAATTATCTGTAATCATTAAATTCAAGTTTATACAAGATCTTGTACAATAGATGGAATTTTAGAAAAAAAACGATCTTAAGTTTGTAGTATACAAAAATTGATTAATAACTAAAACTGTATTTTATATAATTCTACCACACAAGTTTACAATAAATAAACAAAGGTAATATCAAAATTTATGACATATAAACGGATAGTGACATTTTAAAAATATTCTCAAAAACGTCAGTTTTTAGTCCTAAACGTTTAATAAACTTTACAAAATAAAATAAATTATAAAAAATTATCACGTCTTTTGCTAAACTTATACCCTATATCAATATGCGCATTTGTAAAATATTTTTAAATTGTGTACGAGTAACATAGATTTAGTGAAAATAATCTTTAATCAAAAATATTAAATGTATAATTAGATTTGCTATTGCTTCCTTAAGAAATTTATAAATGCTGAATGTAAACAACTTAATTCAATAACAATAAATAATTGTGTAATATTATACATAAATGAATTTAAAGATTTTAATTTGTGATTTGCACTTCTTAGAAAAAGCTAAAATTACTTTAGATTAAAAATACAGATATCATTTATTGTTCTTTGTTTATAAGACAAAATTTTTAGTACTTCTTTAAACTAAGGTATAACAGTTTATTTTCACATAAACTTTCAATGATACTGTAAAAATTCTTAATGTAATATATTCAATATTATTTTAGTTTTATTGTTAAACTAAAGTTACTGTTTCGAAAACAGTAAAATAGTTTATTACCACTAATGTTTTATAGAAGTTTTAAAGTATAATTATACAATGTATCCCCATCCGACACTTATCACTATGAGTCTAGAAAATTATCAAGTTGGAGAAAAAGAACCGCAAAATAATATCAGTGTAGAAGCCAATGACGACAATTTTGAAAAATACCAACAACAGCAACATTTGGCTAATGATAGGGTTTTTTATTGCTTATTTTCTATATCTTTCAAAAAGTTTAAGAGCTTTGATATTGGTTTCACTTGTTACTTTTTAAGTTTAATTTTAATTTTTTATTAGTTAGTTTAACTGATTTTACTGACAGCTTCGAGCGAGGATATTCTTGAACAAAGTGAAAAAAGAATTCGTCTCAGCTCCTACAATGTTCACCGGCTTTAGAGCTATTATTTCTGAATATGGAAAAAATAAGTAAGTAACTAAACATATTTTATAGAAAAAAGTTATGAGAAGAAATGTTTCTTTTTGCAAATGTTTTCTAGTATAGAATTAAAATAAATTTGTTTTAAAGTAAAAAAACTCATACAATTATATATTGATAACTGAATTTACTTATATTAAAGTTACTAAGAAATTTTTCAATAAAAAACTATAAGTATAAAATAATAGTTGTGTTTTTGTCTGATTTTTAGTTTTTTATAGAAACATATACCTAGAAAAAGCATACAGCACATAAAATGAAAAATTAAATGTATATATTTTCAGTCTGACCAACGAAGGACTTAAGTTGTCAGTCCAGCATCATTTATGGGGTTATCCACAATTGATTGAAGACTTTAATAACGAATGTCTAGAAGAAGGTCCCTTTATTCCGGTAAGTAATTGAATACAACAAACGATAAAAAGAATTAGACATTTACTTAACCATTTAACTTATTAAATAAACATTATGTTATTGTTTACTAACGAAAAAAAAAAGCGCTCAAGCTTGGTTGAAGAACCTGGTATATGAAAAACTTTTCGGTTATCGAATCGTACACTACGGATACAGTTTGAAGCCTTCTCCAGGACTTTTTCATTAGCTTAATTATACCATTGTTTCTTGAGTATACGAAAATAAATATGCTCATTTTTATAACTTGCTTTTACATATGATTACTTTTCATTGATTTTAATCTGAAACGAGTTACTACTAATTAAATTTAGTCAAACTAAATAACAGTACTTTTTTGGTGTTAATAACTAGATTAATTTAAGAACTTGTAAACACTTTTGAAACTAACTTTTTAAAAAGTTTACGTTAATTATTTAGATAATTTAGTACTGTCTTCAAAAAAATCAATAAATTAAGGTACACAGTAGAGCATTTTTTAAAAGTTTTGTATAAGCGATAATTAAAAATTAAAATATTGTAGCTGTAGGGCTGTTGATAAGGTACTCTTGTGAGATTAATCCACGTGGATTACGCAATCTCAATATCAAAAATGACTAAATTGTTCAATTTTTCAATACTTACATTGTTTGACCTGATTGCGTAGGGGTCCTAACGACATATGAAAACTTTTTGAATTGGACGGTTCAAGATCAAAGATTACGGCCGAAACATGATCAAAAAAAGTCTAAAATTTAATTAAACGATTCAAGTTAAATAAACAAAAACTTAGTTTTAAAATGGTAAATAAATACAAATTCCTGAAAGAAACAAAAACTTCAAAGACCGCATTTCGTTTTAAATACGCAATTTGCCTGGGTTGAAAGTGCGTACCTTTTATAAATAATAAAGCAGATTTTGATCTGTCTAGAATTACTCGATTTTAAGAATGAAATAGTATATTTTTTTAATTCAAAATTTGTATTCTATAAGAACTTATCGATTATTCAGAATGAAGAAACGCCAGCAATCGCTTTTCTGGGAAAAGCTTCTGAATTGTTAAATGCTCAGGAATACAATGAACTCCATCAGTGTTTTGCAGCAATGAAAAGTCCCAGGTTTGAAAAAAAGTAAAGTAAAACGTAAAAAAATAATTAAACAATTTATTAGTAAGTCAAACTTTATTCTGTTTTAATTTTCAAAATAAAACCGCAAAGTCTGATTAAAACGTATGATAAAGTGCAATACTTTATAGATAACTAGACTTTATCTCTCTCATACTTAATATCGTAGTAGTTTTCTTTTTAACTCATACTAAAATACTAAGTTTTACAATTATTTTTCAAAAAAAGTGTTTTAGCTTTTGCCTACTAATTAGTTGACTAAATTATAGTTTTGTGTCATTAAAGCGTTTTTTTAGATATATCAGTTTTATAAACCCATGTAAAGATTATTTATTGTTCTACATACTTGTTTGTATCTGTAGTTACTGTTTAATACCTTTAGAACTCAAAAACTAATTAAGACTCACTGTAACAACAAAATATCGATAGCTATTTATTTTCAGTGTGAACAAAAGAGTACCATTTGTAGCGATTGCTGGTATTTTGAAAGGTTGTGTTGCTCTTACCCATCGACTCTACAGATTGCTTACACCTCTGGTTGGTTAAAATATGCAATAA